>NW_028318108.1:2202500-2410590 GCF_062004578.1 Staurois parvus | reverse complement strand
CCCCTCCCTCCCTCCCCTTCCTTCAATCCTTCCTTCCTTCCTTTCTCCCTTCCTCCTCCCTTTATTCCTTCCTTCCTTCCTCCATCCCCTCCCTTCATTCTTTCCTCCCTCCCCTCCTTTCATTTCCTTCCTTCCTCCCTCCCCTCCTTTCTTTCCTCCCTTACCTTCATTGCTTCCTCTATCCCCTCCCTTCATTTTTTCATTCCCTCCCTCCTTGTCCTTCAATCATTCCTTCCTTCCCCCCTCCCCCCCCTCCTTCAATCCTTCCTTCCTTTCTCCCTCCCTCCCTCCCTCCCTCCCTCCCTCATTCCTTCCTTCCTTCCCCCCTCCCTTCATTCTTTCCTCCCTCCCCTCCTTTCATTTCCTTCCTTCCTTCACTCCTTCCTCCATCCATACCCTCCCTCCTTTTTTTCCTTCCTTCCTTCCTTCCTTCCTTCCTTCCTTCCTTCCTTCCTTCCTCCCCTCCCTCCCTCTTTTTCCTTCATTTCTCTCTCTCCCTCTCTCTCCCCTTCCTTTCCTTCCTCCATCCCCTCCTTTCATTCTTTCCCCCCTCCCCTCCCCTCCTTTCATTTCCTTCCTTCCTTTCTCCTTCCATCCCTTTTCTTCCTTCCTTCCCTCCCTTCTTTCCTTCCTTCCTTCCTTCATCCATTCCCTCCCTCCCATTTCTTCCTTCCTCCCCCTCCCTTCCTTCCTTCCTTCCTTCCTTCCTTCATCAATTTTTTTCCTTCCTCCATCCATTCCCTCCCTCCCTTTTCCTCCTTCCTCCATCCCCTCCCTTCATTTTTTCCTTCCTTCCTTCCCTCCCTCTTTGCCTTCCTTCCTTTCGCTCTCCCTCCCCTTCTTTCCTTCCTTTCTTCATCTATTAAATCCCTCCTTTTTCTTCCTTCCTCCCTCCCCTTCCTTCATTCCATCCTCCATCCATTTTCTTCCTTCCTTCCTCCCATGCCCTCCCTCCCTTTTCTTCCTTACCCTCATTCCTTCCTCTATCCCCTCCCTTAATTTTTTCCTTCCCTTCCTCCTGATCTTTCACTCATTCCTTCCTTCTTTCCCCTTCCTCCCCTTCCTTCAATCCTCCCTTCCTCCCTCCCTTCATTCATTCCTTCCTCCATCCCCTCCCTTCATTCTTTCCTCCTTCCCCTCCTTTCATTTCCTTCCTCCCTCCCCTCCTTCCTTCCCTCTCTTTCCTTCATTCCTTCCTCCATCCATTTCCTTCCTTCCTCCCTCCATCTATTCCCTCTCTTTTCTTCCTTCCTTCCTTCCTCCATCCATTCCTCCCTCCCTTTTCTTCCTTCCCTTCCTTCCTCCCTCCCCTCCTTCCTTCCCTCCCTTTCCTTCCTCCCTCCATCCATTCCCTCCCTTTTTCCTTCCTTCCTTCCTTCCTTCCCTCCCCTCCTTCCTTCCTCCATCTATTCCCTCCCTTTTCTTCCTTCCTTCCTTCCTTCCTCCCCTCCCCTTTCTTCCTCCATCCATTCCCTCCCTCCCTTCCTAACTTCCTCCCTCCCCTCCTTTTCCTTCATTCCTTCCTCCATCCATTTTCTTTCCTTCCTTCCTCCATCCATTCCCTTCCTCCCTTTTCTTCTTTCCCTTCCTTCCTCCATCCCCTCCCTTCATTCTTTCCTCCCTCCCCTCCTTTCATTTCCTTCCTTCCTCCCTCCCCTCCTTTCTTCCCTCCCTTACCTTCATTCCTTCCTCTATCCCCTCCCTTCATTTTTTCATTCTCTCCCTCCTTGTCCTTCAATCATTCCTTCCTTCCCCCCTCCCTCCCCTTCCTTCAATCCTTCCTTTCTTTCTCCCTTCCTTCCTCCCTTCATTCTTTCCTCCCTCCACTCCTTTCATTTCCTTATTTCCTTTTTTTTCTTTCTTTCCTTCCTTCCTTTTCCTTCATTTCTCTCTCTTCCTCTCTCTCCCTCCTCTCTCCCCTTCCTTTCCTTCCTCCATCCCCTCCTTTCATTCTTTACCCCCTCCCTCCCCTCCTTTCATTTCCTTCCTTTCTCCCTTCCTTCATTCCTTCCTTTCTCCTTCCATCCCTTTTCTTCCTTTCTTCCCTCCCTCCCTTCTTTTCTTCCTTCATCCATTCCCTCCCTCCCTTTTCTTCCTTCCTCCCCCTCCCCTTCCTTAATTCCTTCCTTCATCTATTCCCTCCCTCCCTTTTCTTCCTTCTTCCGTCCCCTCCCTTCATTTTTTCCTTTCTTCCTTTCGCTCTCCCTCCCTCCCCTTCCTTCCTTCATCTATTAAATCCCTCCTTTTTCTTCCTTCCTTCCTTCCTTCCTCCCTCCCCTTCCTTCATTCCATCCTCCATCCATTTTCTTCCTTCCTTCCTCCATTATCTCCCTCCCTTTTCTTCCTTACCCTCATTCATTCCTCTATCCCCTCCCTTCATTTTTTTCCTTCCCATCCTCCTCATCTTTCAATCCTCCCTTCCTTTCTGCCTTCCTCTCTCCCTTCATTCTTTCCTTCCTCCATCCCCTCCCTTCATTCTTTCCTCCCTCCCCTCCTTTCATTTCCTTCCTTCCTCCCTCCCCTCCTTCCTTCCCTCTCTTTCCTTCATTCCTTCCTCCATCCATTTCCTTCCTTCCTCCCTCCATCTATTCCCTCTCTTTTCTTCCTTCCTTCCTTCCTCCCTTCCTTCCTCCATCCATTCCTCCCTCCCTTTTCTTCCTTCCTTCCTTCCCTTCCTTCCTCCCACCCCTCCTTCCTTCCCTCCCCTTTCTTCCTTCCTCCATCTATTCCCTCCCTTTTCTTTCTTCCTTCCTTCCTCCCCTCCCCTTTCTTCCTCCATCCATTCCCTCCCTCCCTTCCTAACTTCCTCCCTCCCCTCCTTTTCCTTCATTCCTTCCTCCATCCATTTTCTTTCCTTCCTTCCTCCATCCATTCCCTCCCTTTTCTTCTTTCCCTTCCTTCCTCCATCCCCTCCCTTCATTCTTTCCTCCCACCTCTCTTTCCTGCCCTCCCCTCCATCCATTCCTTGCCTCCCTTCCTTTTCTTTCTTCCTTCCTTCCTTCCCTCCATCCATTCCCTTCCTTCTGATATAAGGGGGTACAGATTCTGTTTATTCATTCCAATCTAATAACAGCCCAACATATACAAGTGCTCCCTGTTTACTCCCTACTGACACTGTCCACTGCCCCCACAAAATCATTGTGAAAAAAATACAGAAATAAATAGTAAAAAAAATTTAAAAAAATTAAATAAAAATTAAAAAATTCTGACACCCATGCGATTGCTCTACTGACACCATCCACTGGCCACCCAAAAGCATTTTGAAAAAAAATGATAAAAATATTAAAACATTAATATGTAAAACAAAATCATAAAATTATAAAAAAAAAAAATAATACTAATAAAAAGGAAAAACTACTGACACCACCTACTGACACCATCCTACACATACTACCCACCGCCATACACTCAGCACTCTTCTCCCTGTACATACTACCCACTGTCATACACTCCACACTGCACATTCCCTATTTAACATTACCTCATTCTGCACTACATAAGTCATCTCAGACACTATTTAACCACACCCCTTTTAAGCCATGCCCAATTTGTAGCACAATTTAAAACACACGCCTCTCTCTCATCCCTTTCTCTCTCTCTCTCTCTCTCTCTCTTCCTCTTTTTCACCCTCTCACTCCCCTTTCTCTTTCACTTACCCCACATGGCAGCCATCTTTAAACCTGAAAGTGTCCAGTGGCTTCTATGGAAAGAAGCCGGGAACATTCCTGCAGTCTTTGCTGCAGTAAATATTTAAATGCCCCTTCTATGGAGTTGAGCTGCAATATGTAGGTAGGGTGTTGTGTGGGCGTGCTTGAGTGTAGGGGGGCCCCATTATCTCTTACTGCCTGGGGGCCCCATGAGTTGTCAGTCCGCCCCTGTTCCTGGTATACTTTGACCTCTCCCATGTTGTTCAGGTAGATCATCACCTCATTAAGGTTGCCTACCCCTGACCTATAGAAATGATGAATGCAACAGATAGACTAAGAGAACCCATACGTACAGAGTGGAATTCTACTGAAATGCTAATTACTATGTGAACCAGATAAAATTCTAACTCTTAGTGCAAACATACCAAGTCTTCACTAACTTGATTTTCTTTGACTCTGTCTGTACACCCATACAGGGTCCTTCCTGAGCTCTCAGTCTTCATCTTTATTTCTGCACGAGAAACACTTTCCATAGATACCTCCAGGGATTCTCTTGTGCTGCATCCTTTCTGTGGAACACCCTCTGATCAGTTAGTCAGCAAACACACCTTGAAACTCATCTTTTCTGAAATGAACATGTAGGCAGGTACAGTTAGCCACTTTGCCACTAGGTGGCTCTGGACTCTGTACAAGAATAGTGGTACAGCAGGTAGTGCCACTAGGTGTTAGGACCCTTTTACATACAGCCCTCCCGCAAGTGATGTCAGGGGTGAGTCTAGGTGAGGAGGGGACACAGCAGACTTGACACCTAGGGGCCATACACCCCACATATGTGAGACTGTAATCTACACACGTGGGCCCTGGATATGGCAGAGGGCCGGGTGGAATAGACATGTATGCAGGAAGAGCCAGCTGTAGACCTTCTGTCCCTTACGGAGGTGGGGGCCAGGATTGCAAAGGCTTTAGGCCAGGCTGGAAATCCCTCTGTGAGTCTGCTTCCCTGGAGGGTTTCCAGAAGAATTGTACCCAGCTAGGAGGTATCAATAGAGAACACAGTCCTGTGAGCATTTATGACCCTGGGAAGAAGAGAGACTGCAGGGAGATGGCTGTGAGGTGCTGCATGTGCTTTCACCTGAGAGTACTGCACATCGTCCACTTTATGTGATTTGTATGTCCTTGTGATGTGACTCTTGCCATTTAATGAACAACATTAGTAAAGCGCATTGAAGTTATTTATTGTGTGGACATTCCTTCTTCTGGATATAAAGGTCTATGGCCAGTGATTTTGTGAGGAGACATGGCACAAGATGGCTGAGGGGTCACCCTCAGCGGGCGGGATTGTGTTATAACAGGGCTGGAACGGGGGCAGGGCCTTGTGCTTGGGCACCAAAACTACCCAACCTCAAAGCCCCTCTTACAAACAGACTTTTGATTTCCTCTCCTACTACCCCATTTTTTCCCATCACTTTATCCCATCACAGCATTGCCATCTACAAGACTACTGCTACCAATTTCCCCCCACCTCTTCAATCAGTATTTTTTTTCTTTCAAACGAGGTTCTCATTTTACATGGTGTGTTTTTGTATGCTTTAATATCATTGTTATAACCCTTTTATGTGATCGTTAGTGCTTAGGTTTTTTTTCTAAAATTGCAAACATTCTATACTTACTTGCTCTGCGCACTGGTTTTGCACAGAGCATCTCTGAACCTCCTTTTCTGGAGTCCTCCACTGGCGCGCTTGGCTCCTCCTCTTCTTTGTGTGCCCCCATAGCAAGTCGCTTGCTATGGAGGCACCCCTGTGGGCTTGATCCTGAGCCAGCTCAGCCCCACCCCCAGCTCTCTGCTCACAGGATTTGAATTTCAGCAGCTCCCAATGACTCCCATTGTTGCCTCTGTGAACAGAAAGAGAGGAGAGACCGGCTGTTGACAGGCACAGTGCTGGATCGAGATTGGGCTCCGGTAAGTATACAGGAAGGGTAAGGGATGAAACAAATACAGGCACATTTTTTTCTTAATGCGGGGAATGCATTAAGGTAAAAAATGTCTAGCCTTTATAACCATTTTAATATGATGTACACTGTTCAAAAATGTAAAGGAACACTTTTTAATCAAAGTATAGCGTCAAGTCAATTAAACTCCTGAGATATTGATCTGGTCAGTTAAGTAGCAGAGGAGGTTGTTAATCAGTTTCAGCTGCTTTGGTGTTATTAAAATTAACAATAGATGCACCACTAGAAGGGCAACAATGAGACAACCCCCAAAACAGGAATGGTTTTAAAGGTGGAGGCCACTGAAATTTTTTTCCCTACTCATCATTTCTGACTTTTTCACTAGTTTTGCATTTGGCTAGGATCAGTGTCACTACTGGTATCATGAGGCAATACCTGGACCCTACAGAGGTTGCACAGGCAGTCCAACTCCTCCAGGATGGCACATCAATACTTGCCATTGCCGGAAGGTTTGCTGTGTCTCCCAGCACAGTCTCAAGAGCATGGAGGAGATTCCAGGAGACAGGCAGTTACTCTAGGAGAGCTGGACAGGGCCATAGAAGGTCCTTAACCCATCAGCAGGACCGGTATCTGCTCCTTTGTGCAAGGAGGAACAGGATGAGCACTGCCAGAGCCCTACAAAATGACCTCCAGCAGGCCACTGGTGTGAATGTCTCTGACCAAGCAATCAGAAATAGACTTCATGAGGGTGGCCTGAGGCCCGACGTCCTCTAGTGGGCCCTGTGCTCACTGCCCGGCACCATAGAGCTCCATTGGCATTTGCTACTGAACACCAGAATTGCAGGTCCACCACTGTGCTTTTCACAGATGAGAGCAGGTACACCCTGAGCACATGTGACAGACATGGAAAGGTTTGGGGAAGCTGTGGAGAACGTTATGCTGCCTCTAACATCATTCAGCATAACCGTTTTGGTGGTGGGACAGTGATGGTCTGGGGAGGCATATCCATGGAGGGATGCACAGACCTCTACAGGCTAGACAATGGCACCCTGACTGCCATCAGGTATCGGGATGAAATCCTTGGACCCACTGTCAGACCCTACACTGGTGCAGTGGGTCCTGGGTTCATACTTGTGCACGACAATGCCCGGCCTCATGTGGTGAGAGTATGCAGACAGTTCCTGAAGGATGAAGGAATTGATACCATTGAATGGCCCCCACACTCGCCTAAGCTAAATCCAATAGAACACCTCTAGGATATCATGTTTCAGTCCATCTGACACCGCCAGGTTGCACTTCAGACTGTCCAGGAGCTCAGTGATCTCCCTGGTCCAGATCTGGGAGAAAATACCCCAGGAAACCATCCATCGTCTCATTAGGAGCATGCCCCAACATTGTCAGTCATGCATATAAGCACGTGCGGGCCATACAAACTACTGAGTACCATTTTGAGTTGCTGCAATGAAATTTTAGCAAAATGGACTAGCCTGCTGCATAATTTCTTCACTTTGATTTTCAGGGTGTCTTTGAATTCAGTCCTCTGTAGGTTGATCATTTTAACTTATGTTCCTAACACATTACCTAGTCCATATCAGTATAGATATCCAGCATGATATTTTTCTCCATTGAGATCTGATGTGTTTTCAAAGTGTTCCTTTAAAATTTTTGAGCAGTTTATATGATGATATATAGTTAACACTGTATAAATGGATTCACTGAAAATAACCACTGCACTGCAATGCATAACAATAATATGTTTGGGTATTGCTGTTTTTCACAGAGTGGGCCACCTTCGCTTTGGGACCAGGACATGGTATCCAGCTAAAATCTGGTCGTCTCCTTGTTCCTGCTTACACTTATCACATCAACTGCAGAGATTGCTTTGGTAAGCTCTGTCGCACTACGCCACATGCCTTTGCCTTTCGTAGTGACGACCATGGAAAGTCTTGGAAAGTTGGAGAACTTATCCCAAACCTTCACACAGTGGAATGCCAACTGGTGTCAGTGGATGAGGAAGATGGAAGTAACATCCTGTATTGCAATGCCAGAAGCTCTTTAGGATTCCGAGTACAGGCTCTGAGCTCTGATGGTGGCATTGTATTCCAACCTGGACAGTTGGTTGAGAAGTTAGTTGAAACACCCAACGGGTGTCATGGCAGTGTCATTGGTTTCCCATCTCCTTTGGACTTTTTATCAAGATATAATACCAGTAATCCAGCTTGCTGCCAAGCTGAGAGCTCAGTGATGTTAGCTAAACTGTCAGACCTAAAACAACGGAATAAAAAAGGTCCTCAAACACAGGACAACATAAATATTCTTAAAAATAGTCTACAACAACGGCAATTCAGCAGTGAAAGTGGTACCTGTAAATTGGTTTGTCACAGGCAGATTAAATGGGAGGATGTTTGCAAAGACACTTGTTATGTTAGCATGGAATTACCAAAAAAGTTAAAGTTGCAATACAAGACGTACCACAGGACTGGGCAAAAGTTTCAGACACCTACATGGGTGCTGTACTCCCATCCCACCAGTACACACTCAAGGATAAACCTAGGGGTCTACCTCAGCCCCTATCCCAAGGATGCTGATAGCTGGAGAGGACCCTGGGTCATCTATGAGGGACCCAGTGCCTACTCCGACTTAGCATATATTGAGCTGCCTTCTAGTGAAGATGGACCTGTAAGGTTACCTCCCATAGTTGCATTTGCCTGTCTCTATGAAAATGGCCTAAAATCTCCTTATGAGCAGATATCCTTCAGCATCTTCACCTTGTGTGAGGTCATCCAGAACCTGCCACTTAAACCCAATGTTCTCCATATTCCCGTGGACAAAGACAAAAAGAAAGGGAAATGTAAAACTTCATAAAAGAAAACAAATAAGCTAACTTTAATATTGTGTGCCATTTCTTTGTAACTATTTGCATCTAGTCCATGTACCTGTAGAATAAAAGTTTAAAGAAAGTTAATTAGTATTTAGATGGTTTAAAGTTCACTTGTTAGCAACCTGTTTCTTGCACATGTAGCGCTACTGGTAACTGGACTGACATAATTTGAAGGGATGTTGATCTTCACTAACAGCTGCATTATGGACACTTTAAGTGGATTTTAAAATAGAAAAAGTTTATTGAACATGGCAATATGGGAAGGAGGGTGCAATGCAGATCAGGATATCCCAACAGTATACTGGAGCCTATACTCTAGACTAGGCCTCAATCTCATCTAGATTTCTCTCACTAGTCTCTTATGTCAACCTTCAGAAACACAGACTGTGATGGTTGGACTCCTGCAGAGCTTGGTGTCCTTGGTGAATAATGTTCAAGTAGTATCCCAGTCTTCCCTTTCAAGGAGAGACAGCATGGAAAGGTTGATGTGTAACTTCCCACTAAACCAAACCTAACCACGTGTCCATATGTGGGGGTAGTTGCAGTTTGCTTCCCCAAAGCCTTATACTCCCTTCTTCCAGCGGCCAACACCTCTAAGCTGACATCCATATAGGTCAGGGAATGGCTCAGATAATTAAAGTAGAAGCAGCCTTTGTTTAGTGTATTTTGACAGTGGCAAGTATCATGTTTTGCAGCACACCTGGATTGTCAGTGCTGCATGGATTACCCCTGTACAGGTCATATAAGCCACAGAAGAGAAGAAGGTCATTCAGATACATTTTTTTCTCTATGATAAATCCACTCACATGATACATTGAATTAATGCCACAAATAAAAGATAGTTGCATGAGGGTAATAAATACTGGACTTTAAAATGTATCTGTACTAGCAAAAACATACAGTATATGGACTTTAGAAGGAACGTTCTCCTCCACAAGTATCCAAACCTGGACACCTTATTATGCAATTACCAATTTCCAATTAGAAATCTGGCATGTTAGGCTGCCCTCTCCTATGTCCCACTCCTTGCTATAAAAGCTTCTTAGGTGAAGCTTCCTTTTCTTTAGATAACGTAAAGCTTCATCTAATGGCAGCAAGGGGGCTGCAAAAGATTAAACAAGCTTTTCTTTTAGAAATTTCTTTATACAAACCTTTTTCTGGTCACAATTTCCAACAAACATGCCCAAGATGGCATTCACCAGCTGAGAGAGGCACAGGACAATCTGCGATGTGTTGATTAAACACAGGGATATAAAGAAATGGGAGTTCCAGGTCTCTATATCTGGTGGTTCAATGCAGGTCGTCTTCTTGGAGGAGATGTCAGCTAAAGAGTTTGATGTACTGCAAAACATTAAATGGAAAGAACTGATTAATACGAATTTTTATATTTTACACAATTAACTAATGCTAAGGTAGCATAAGTATTAGCTCAGTGGTTAAACATTCCCTTTTCTCTCAGTGGAAATACTGTTTCATACCTTTCTTCCAGTTGCAATGCTCTGTGCTAGCATAACTGAGGAGCAGCCACATTCCTCGCACAAACTTGTGGAGTGGCTGTTCCTGAATTTCCATTCTGGAAAGCACTTGTACTAGATTTGGTGCCTGTTGGACTTGTGAGAACCAGCTTCAAATGGTCAGGGGCGGACTGACAGCTAATGGGGCCCCCGGGCAATAGGAAATCATGGGGCTCCTGTGTCCTCGCCAACACTCAAATCACACCCAAAAAAGCCTATGAAAGGTATCAGGGGCATCTCATGGGGCCCCCTACTGACCCCGGGCCCTCGGGCAGTGCCTGAGTGCCCGAATGGTCAGGCCGCCCCTGCAAATGGTAGTACATTATAGACATACCCACTCTTCTCAATCCTATTTTTAGGGCTTTTCTTGCCAACATTTATTATAATAAAGTTCAAGAAAATAATATGGGTTTCCTTTGTAGGGGTTTTCCAGCATTTTGTAGGCACAAAATTAAATATATTTCAGCCTCCTGGCTTAAACTTGCAGTGCTCCTGCTCTGACGTCAAACTTCAGGCCCTTTTTCTGTCTCTTTCAGATAGTCTTCTCACAAAACCCTGTGCATATATCTAGCCTTTTTCTGCTGCACTGGTTCCCACCTATCTTCTAGGTCAAGGGTATTGAAATAAAATTCACCAAGGTCCAGTCAGCAAAATAGGTTTAGGGTTAAGGACTAGGGTTAGAGTTAGCGGTAATCATGCAATCATTAGGGTTAGGGTTAGCAGTAATCCCAGACTGTGTGTGCTATATGTCCACATCCCAGCAAATCATGTTCAACTATGAACAGAATATGTAGTCATGGACATTGGGTGGACGTATAGAAGAGAAAAAAGAGTACCCTAAAAACAACTTTATTTACCACTAAAAAATCTATTACACAACATAAAAAATTTCGGGAATCCTTCTTCAAACAGGCCGCTTCTAAGCAGACAGCTGAATTAGACCTAAAGCCACCAGACCACCAATAGACTGTTACCAACATTGCTGCCCAGCACTCCTAATCTTTAATAGAGTAATATCAGTCAGTAGGATAGACTGGGATTAATAGCATGTGCATGTTGCCCAAAAAAGTGCAAATGAGTAAGCCAAGGTGAAGCCACTGCTTCTCGGGTGGGAAAGTCAGGTACATTTAGTAAACAGTAAATGGTCTTGTACACATAATCTTAAAATAGAAGGACCAACTTCCTAGTGGGGAACCATCCAGATCAAATGTATGTAAATTGCTAAAAAGACAGCATGGTAGTCAAAGTTGTCAAGGAACATATACTGTATTCCAAAGAGGGGGCTCTTGATAAGTAAGAAATATAAGAAAAAAACTCAGTTCACATTAATCTAGCCAATCCAATCCACAGACTGGATTGATGTAAAGTGAGTTTTTATCTAAGATACTTATCAAGAGCCCCCACTTTGGAATATATGTGCATTGACTACTTGACTACCATGCTGTTGGTCTATCTATTTTAAGATTATGTATAAAAGACCATTTGCTGTTTACTGAATGTACCTGAATTTCCCACCTGAGAGGCAGTGGCTTCACCTTGGCTTACTCAATTGCCTCTATGGGCAACATGAACATGCTGTGAATTACAGTCTACCCTACTGATTGATATTACTTTAATAAAGATTAGGAATGGGTTCCAGTGTACTGATTCTGTCACATGTGCACCTGAAGAGGGAATCCCAAAACGCGTCAAGTCCACATGTGAACTGTAATTTGAATCTCTGTATCTTGTGAACCCCTATGAGGAGTGTAATTTTAATGCTGTGTAATAGATTGTTAATGGTACATAATAAAGTTGTTTTTGCAGTACTCAGTTTCTCTTCTATATGTCCACACAAAGTCGATGACTACCTTTTGTTCATAGTTGAACATGATTTGTTGGGATGTGGACATATAGCGCACCAAGTCTGGGTTTCTCTCCCGTTTTTGATTTGTTGCATATTCCTTTCTGTTTCTGCGCTGAAAGGTAATTGTTTGTTCTTCCTTGTGTCTCTGAATACTAATTCTGAATGGGAGTAACTGTCTCATTACTAATCAGTTGATGCACTTGCAGTGCTCTAATAAGTTAAGTTTCAGTGACTGCATCCCTAGCAATTAATACTTTGGGAGTATCTTACCAAATTTTTTTTTGTTGTTGAAGAGGATACCTAAAATCTGACATGCATCTTTTGTGCAGACTAATGAGGAAAACAGTGAACCAATCACACAAGCAAAAAATCACCTTTCTTGGGTTGTTCTGGTCACCATATGGCATTGAATTTTACAGAACATTGGAGAGCTGCAGATTTCAAAGCATAGGTATTTTTTTACAACATTCAGTTACAATGTCTTGTATAGCAAATGTACAGTATATAATATATTGCTATATTTATTTTGCAATTTTTTCCCACGAAAGTGGAGTTACCCTTTAACCTTACAAGACAAATAGAAGAAAAGGAAGCTCAGACCCAGCCAGCTATGCAATTGCAGCAATGATTTATGGGACACTGTAACATCTATGTTACTGTAAGCTCCAGTGTTGCAAAATGTGTTGTAGAATTTTGAGGCCTATTATCCAAAAAAGATAACAATTTTACCTAGTGTTGAAGACTGGAAAGCCAATGGTTATGTAAGGATAACCCCACTCCTGTGTTGCTTCACCTTCCACTTGGTACAAACAGTATGGACCACTGAGTAGTCCAGCAACAGAGATGAAAAAGGAAGTTGCAGCTCCAGCCGTAGCTAGAATGGAGAAAAGGCCGGACAACAGCATCTGGAGAGACAAATAAACAAATAAAAATGAACTACCACTCAAGATAAAAATCAACAATAAACTTATTATAATGTCAGTTTATTTACACTTTGAGTGGATGTACTATATAAAGAGGCTGCTAATATTGATATACTCAAATAGCACACTTCTTGCAGACCCTTAAGTGAGTGGGGGAATCTGACAACTTCCACCCCAATGGAACATTTATGCAAGAACTACGACAAGCATTATAGATTTATTTCCAAATCTATACCCTGCAACACTCTGACTCTTCCAAATTGCCTTACATGGAAAAATGGGAACACGACCTGGGTAAGCTGATGGAAACTGCAGAATGGGGAAAATTAGCCCAATATGCCTCTAAATCTTTTATCAATACCTCATTAATAGAAGCAAGCTATAAGGTTTTTAACCCCTTCATGCCGACACCTCCCGGACCTTTAAGAGTTACAGAATCCAGGAGGTGGGGTGGGGTTTAGGGTCATGTGACCGCCGTGATGCGTCGTCACGGCGGTCACATGATCAGGAAAGGTCCCAATCGAAAGAGGAGATCGGGACCTTTCCGTGAGTACCGGACATGTGTGCTGGGAGTGCACTCTCGGCACATATGTCCTTTTTTAATAGAACGCAAATGTGCAGCCACTCGGCGTCTAGGCCCAGACACCGGGAGGCCGCACATTTGCGTTTGGCCGACGTGAAGAGGTTAAGATATGGTGCCTGTGAGAATAGCATCCTGTATTCCACATGCGTCTCTCTTATGTTTTAGGGGCTATGGTCAAGAAGGAACAGTGTTCCACATCTGGTGGACATGCCCAAAAGTGAGTCGGTTCTGGATTTGCACATATACCTTTGTCTATTCGCTCACCCAGGTGAATTTCGTTAAAAATCCGCAACAGGCCCTATTGAGAAGTCCAGCAGAGGGAGTGCCAAGACACATGAGATGGTTGATAACCTTTATCTTTACAGTAGCTAGAATCTCAATTGCAAGATCTTGGAAGTCTCCCAGGATCCCTTTTCATCTCTTGAGTGCTAAGTAGACATGGATCATGACAAATTAATGCCTGTCAGTGATCCTACATGACAAAATGGCCCTCTTTGAGAAAACTTGGGACCATTGGATCAGATATCTCACGGATTCCCAGTGACCTTGAAAATTCCCCTACTCTTGGTCTTGGATGAGGGTGCACCTCCTTCCTCCTTTCTCCTCCACTCTTCTTCTTCTTTCTCTCTCCTTCCTCTTTTACTTTTCTCCAGCTCTTCTTTTTGGTTTAATCTAGTTTCTCCCCTTTTCTTTAGGGGATGATCTTTCTACGCAATCCGGTGTATGAGGCACACTAAAAATGTTGGGTTCCATGACGAATAAAAGGCAAGATAGCAGGGGTGTAATTTTACCCCTGTACAAATCATTAGTAATACCTCATCTAGAATATGCAGTTCAGTTTTGGGCACCAATTCACAAAAAGAACATTGGGGAACTAGAGAAAGTACGAAGAAGGGTAACCAAACTGATAAGAGGCATGGAGGAGCTCAGCTATGAGGAAAGATTAGAGGAACTGAATTTATTCTCTCTTCAGAAGAGGAGATTAAGGGGGATATGATCAACATGTATAAATACATCAGTGGCTCATATAGTGAACTCGGTGTAGAGTTATTCACCTTGGTGTCAACACAGAGGACAAGGGGGCACTTTTTACGTCTGGAGGAAAATAAATTTAATCTCCAAAAACAGAAAGGTTTCTTGACAATGAGAGCTGTGAAAATGTGAAATAGACTCCCTCAAGAGTTGGTTCTGGACAGCTCAGTGAATTGCTTTAAAAAAGTCCTGGATTCTTTCGTAGATACACAGAATATAACTGGACACTAACATTTAGGCCCCATGTACACGGGACACTTCTGAACGATGGAAACTGACTGCTGGAAAACATAGGTTAATAAACATCTATTTAGCCGCGTTTGCATAACGCGTTTATGCGCATTTGCGTTTAGAAGCGTTTTGAAAGATAAGCACAGGAGAACCTCCTAAATGCCCAGAATGCAATGAAAAGTGGTAAATTATTAACTATTTCAGACTGTTTCAGAGAAATACACAGAGTAGAAGCAGAGACAGCATTATGTGTTGAAATTAGCTTAGGGGTGAGTTGCTCATTAACATTTCTTTTGTTTCCAAGGGTGGGAAATGTGCTGGTGGAGTGAATCATTAAGGCCACCTGGCAGGGGGTCTTTATGAGGAATTTAAGGTGTGAATGTTCATTAACATATCTTTTGTTTCCAAGGGTGGGAGAGGTCTGAAGTGCGAATTGGTCATTACAATGTGTGACAAGCTTGGTAGGAACATCCTGTTTTCAGTGTTTTGTCCATCGGAGTACCTTGAAAATGCTTTGCATGCATTTTTCATGATGAAAAAAGGCTCTACACAGCATCGGGAACTGGAAGAGTTAAAAAAAAACGCAAACGTTTATAAACGCGATTTGCCACGTTTAGCTGCATTTTACGTTTGAAACGCTGATAAAATCGACTGCTGAACGCAAGTTTTCTGCATTCAAAAAACGACTGTAAATTCAAATGCCTGTAAACATTAGGGTGAGTTCAGGGGCTGCTGAAAAAAATGCTGAACAGCTCCTAAACGTGAGTTTATCAGCTGCAGTGTACATGAGCCCTAACTATGTAGCTATGTGTCCAGGAGGAGGACCTGTTGTATGCCATCAGAGCCATGCGGGGTGTAACTGGAACAAAGTAGCCTTTCCTTGGGCATGGCAGTGAATAATCTAGTTTGTTTGTTTACTCTCCTCATATACTCAACTTATTTTATGAAGCATGATGGAGATAGATTCCGATATATCAGATTTTTTGCAATACTCAGGAATTATATAGTTGTGTTTTTCCCTATTACACCATAATGTCCTTGGATGTGTATGTGGTTGGAATAATGCTCTTTTCATCCCATATGTTCTCAGGATATGTCTGTACGTCCTTGGAAAAACAATGAAAACTATTGGAAATTACAGAAGCTGCTACAAAAAACCTACAAACATTGCACATTAAGGGTTTGTTCACACATGTGGAAACCTGTGGCACGTCTCCAAATGGGCACACAGAGCACAATTGTTTTTAAATGTCCTATTCACACTAGAATGCAACCTTTCGGTGGGTTGTGGTGCAGTGCAGAAATTTGGAACATGTTTGCATTCTTCTGGCCTGCACCACAGTTCACTTACAGCTCCATTTCTGTCTGTTTCTATGCTCTTGAGCTTCACAAGGCTAACATGTAGATCAGCAGCATTAATTTTCAATGTCCAGCAAGCAGAGTTATCCCTACCATAAGCTTAGAAGCTGGCCATAAACTATGCAAATTTCAGATGATTCTTGATGACCCTGTTGCCAGACAGAATATTTTCAGCCAATCACATGCAGCCACTGTTTGGGTAATCTGGTAGCTGTCAGCAGTGGCTGTCAGAATACTGTATAACCAGCAGGAGATCCATCCATCTGCCCTGTGCAGAGCCTTCCGGCTTGACTAAAAAACTAAAACAAGAGTGTATGGCCAGCTTAAGAATCTCATGTATGGAAACACTTTCCTGAAATGGAGTGGTAATAAATGGACTAAAATAAACAATTATATGTGTAATATGGGGACAATAGCAATATTATATTTAAAAATTCCATTAAAAACTTACATGACGGCAAGTTCCAAAGCAGGAGAGTCTTTTCACCTTAAAACTCACAACTGTGGATTGTATACCCACTAAGAGCACCTTGAATTAAGAAAATAATATTATCATTAAAGTTCCATTAAACTCACATTGCTAAAAACTGTCAGTACATGCTGTTCTTACACAAACCCTATGGAATTCATTTTCTGTATTCTGCAAAAAACTGATTGATCCCGCTGTTCACTATCCCTCTCTCCTTGTCTGTGTCCCCACTGCAGCCTGAGATTGTGTAGACTAGCTGTTGCCACATCTACCGAGCATGCTCCAGTTTCAGTTCCCTTCTAAGCTGTTCATTTCCTTCTTTTTTTTCTTATCTGTGTAGCCCACATGACTATAGAGTTACACATGTGGGTGTAAACTTCAGATAAATGACAGCCCACTCCCTCCTCCTCCATGCCCACGAAACTGATAAATACAATGGAGTGGGATATTACATGTTGATTGATGTTGGCATCACCTCCCTGTATCTCTGAGCACATACATATAATAGACACAGGCTGGAGGGGCATGATACAGGCTGTGATGGGCAGAATGTCCCGCTAGATAGCCTACACCATGTTGTTGCACAAAAATAATAAAGATATTTGTATGATGACTTAAAATGTTTGTTTGATATTATGTATTTTCCTTTGCAATACTTTTTTTTGGATATGTGGCCGGTAGCAGAGGACTAGAAGCTCTTCCCGCGATGTTTCCCTACAGACAGAAAAAGAGCTGGGTCGCATAACAGCTGCATATCAATTAAGGAAAAAAGTACTTTGATTTTTGTTTTTTTTATTAACCACTTCCCGTCCGGCCCATGTAGACAAATGGCCGGACGGGAACACTGACAAAGCGGGTTGACATTTCTAAACGTCACCCACATTCACTGCCTGTGCATGCTCCCTGGGAGCGCATGGTATCGGGATCAATGCCCACTGCGTCCAGAGGACACTAATCGCTGTACGGGACCTCTGTGTGAGGTCCCAATTCTTGTGATCACTGATTGGCCAATCAGTGATCACATGAATAGTAGTAAACAAGATGTCATGTCCTGACATCATTGCTTACTACTTGTGAAATCTGTGAATGATCACATGGTACAAGGCTAGTCACAACAGCCTTGTACCATGTGACAAGCTGTGACCTATCACAGCTCTCAGTATTTCTCAATGGCTGCAAGATGCAGCCAGAGAGAAGGAGAAATGATTGCTTTTACAGCCTTTATGGGTATAAAAGCAATCAGTGTAAAAAAAGAGAAAAAAATCTTCATCACCCCCCACAAATAGAACAGTGTCACTATGGTGACACTGTACTGCTAGGGTGACAGTATGTTAAAAAAAATACCAAAAACCCTTAAATAATAATATATAAAAAAATAAAAATGTAAAAAACTAAATTTGAAAAATTATAATTTTTGGTTATAAACTAATTTATTTTTTTTTTTACAAAAAAATAGATGGATACATTTTGGCTTCAGATTTATGAAGAAAGAATATTTATTTGCAAAAATGTTTAAGAAAAACACTTTTTTCAAAATTTTTGGACTTTTTCATTTATATAGCAAAAAGATAAAAATCCCAGTGGTGAATAAATACCACCAAAATAAAGTTTTACCTGTCTCAAAAAAAATGCTAAAATATTCATATGGGTACAGTGTTGCCTGACTGCGCAATTGTCGTTCAAAATGTGATAGCACTGAAAGCTGAAAATTGGCCTGGGCAGGAAGGGGGTGAAAGTGTCCGGACTTGAAGTGGTTAAAATAAACATAGTGTCATCAACTATATGCAAAGAGAAGGGTTAATGTAAATTAAAGTGTTTATTTAATATCACTTTAAATGTTTCCATGTAGTGCTTCCATGTAAGGGTTATACTGGCATGAAGAGAATTTTCTGTTGCCCAAGGCTACTAAAATTGTTCATGAAAGCTCCAAGTGCCATCATCTATAGTGAAAATCCACTTTCTCTGAAAAAAAGACAATCCCTTCTAGATCAATTATATACATTTACAACCATCATGGCAAAGTCTTAGCAGATTCTTGCCTGATTCTATTCTCTGTATAAATAACAGAACATTGCACTACACTATCTGCTATAATCACACAATTCATCCATGAGTTGTACAAAGAGAAACCCTGAATCTTAGCATCCTTCCAGTCCTGAAATATCCTTGGCGAATATACCATCAAAAAATATATGTATATATTTGTTAGAAGAGTTGAGTTTTCCCTTAAGTTCTTCTTTCTAGACCAGTTTTCGACCACTTACCATCAATCCACCAGCCCACACGCCTGGCATCCTCCTAGCATTGATGCTGATCTGTTCTTTTTTCAGATAAGTCCCATCGAGGTTGGGGAAGAGGAGGAAAAGGTTCATCGTTATAGATAGTAGTGCCAGGATAGTTAGGCAGAGGCCGTTAAATTGGGAGCACTTTCCTACACACATCTTTAGAATGACAAGTCTGAAATATAAATAAATAAAAGTGGATGTCACCCCTAACTTAATGACATTTAGTTTACTTAAAGTGGAACTGCAATGCATCTGAGCACCACAAACCAAAAATGCTATTTAATTATCTGTTAATATTCAGGGCAAACTCCCCCATCCATCCATGTCTCCATGCTTTATTTTGCTGAGAAAAGCACCCCCTGGCATTTTTGGCAGATGATCAATGTATCATTTACTTCCTGGAATCCATCTGCCCTTAGCTCAGGCATAGGCTGAGTTGAGAACCCTCCTTCCCTTCCTGAAGAATCCTGGGATGTATGACATCATTTGCCTAGCCATGGAAACCAGGAAGTAACGGAAGAAATGTAAAAAAAGAGTTTAAAACAAGTATATATATCATATATTTTCTTATCTATTTCTAATGCTAGCAGCCTAAGGATAAAAATAGTCCATGTTGATTGAGAGGGCGAAGTTCCACTTTAAGCACTGTGTATCATAATTAAAAATGGAACTTTAAAAAAATAGCATGTGTCAAACACAAGGACCAGGCCATTTCATGTGGCCCTTGCACCTCTCCTGCAGCTGCAGCACCCCCTTCATCTCCTCCACATTTCTCAGCAGTCAGCACAGAAAGGAGGACAGAACTCCTCCTCCAGATCCTGCACTTCTCCATGCAGCTGCAAAGAAGCTCGTTTATGCCCACTGTCCTGTCTCAGCTGTAGAGAGGAGGACAGAAGTCCTCCTAAAATTCTCTGCAGCCATAGCACCCCCTCGTCTCCACCTCCCCTGGTCTCAGCATTCAGCAGGCTCCACCAGCTGACTTCTTCCCAGCAGCAACACAAGGTAAAGGGGTACACTGTGATGTAAAAGAGGGTGGGGAACTCTTGATATCTGATGTAAAGGGTGGTGGGGTGCTCTGGACATCTACTCTTACAGATACAACCGGCCCTTTGAGGGCAACCATAATGCTGATGTGGCCCACAATGAAATTATCTGTGACACCCTGTCCTACAGCCTCTTTACAGTCACTTCCTGTTTACATGTAGGCACTCTAGCACTGACTGGCATTTCTCATGGGGGGTTTTCTGAAAGTGACAACACAGTGAATTATTTGTATAGTGCATCTGATGGTGTATTTGTAAATAATTAGGTTCAAGGAAGTTTTGAACATGGTGTCCCACGACATTTTGCTCTCAAATATAAAATAATCCACTGAGGGTGTCAAAGCTTGTGTTATAGAATCCATCCCACCTTGCAGCTCGCCAGCACAAAGACTTCATATGCTGTGTCACCTGGAAACATATTGGAGATTCACCTGTACCATGTTAGACCCATAGGCTTGAGGTCAGTGCCATAATGTGATTAAGCCCCATGTAGTATATACGTTTTACATTTTTAATTCATTTACATTTTTTAAATCTTTCTAATAAAATATTTTTTCTTCGCACGACCCTGCCCTCTACCTCAGCTGGGAACAGAGAGCTGTTGGAGCGGTAAAGCACGCCAGAAGCTCCTCTTTCTCATGTGAATTCTTTAATACAGATCAAGCCTCCTGCTGTGCGGCCCGGTTCCTAACAGGCCTTGGATCACTACTGGTCCGCAACCTGGGGGGATTGGGACCTCTGAGATAGATGATGCATATCAGTTACTGACTTCAGCACTTGTTTACAAATACACCATCAGATGCTCCCCAAAAATACTTTAAGGGGACAATTCACAGTTATTAAATGTTATATATCTTCTTTTTATTTCTACTAACAAAGTGTTCCTGTGCAAATCACATGCGATTTGTGTGCGGTGTGATTGGAGACATACGATTGGAGCGATTGGAGCCATTTTGTATGGCTCTAATCGCACCGTACCAAAAGATGCAGGACCCTTTTTTGGGTCCGCACTAGAATCAGATTGCATGGGTATTCGCACTGATGCGATCCGATTCTGCACATTGCACCATATTTTGCGGACCACTTTCGGGGTGTTGTTAACTTAACATACACACCCGCAGAGGTTCGCATGGGTGCAATTCTGATGCGGTGCGCAATTCGCACAGAAAACGCTGCAAATACCGCACCGCATCAGTGTGAATTTCCAACAGAAAGAGTCCATTCACACCAGGTGCGGTGTGATTGCATTGGGATGCTAGTCCAACACCGTCCCACTGCACCTATAAGGTAAATTGCCTTGTTTCCAGTGTGGCTAGTTCACGGCACTGTGTTGTGGAAGCGGGTGGGTGGTGTGCGCTGAAAAAAAGTTCTGCGTTCCCTACACGCCAGCTGATAGAACTCGATGAAATGTCTGTGTGACATTTCAATAAAGTCTGTTTTAAAAAAGTAAACAGTGCAATGCTCTAGTATCGGCGCATCAACACTGTGCTGGTCCATCCAGCTGTGTTGCAATGCAGTAGCTGGTGCGAACAAGCCCTAAAAGTTATTGCTTATTCTTTTAGTCTGGATTATACTGTATAATAATATAGCTACATTGTACGGGCAGCACAGTGGCTGAATGGTTAGCACTTCCACCTGGCAGTACTAGGGTCATTGGTTCAAATCCCAGCCACAGCACCACCTGCCTGGAGTTTGCATGTTCTCCCTGTGCCAGCATGGGTTTCCTCCAGGTACTCCGGTTTCCTCCCACACTACAAAGACATGCTGGTAGGTTAATTGGCTCCTGTTTAAATTGGCCTTAGTATGTGTATGTATGAATGTGAGTTAGGGAACTTAGTACACCCCTTGAGGGCAGGGACTGATGTGAATGTACAATACTGTATATATGTAATGTGCTGCATAAATTGATGGTGCTATATACAGTCATGGCCGAAATTGTTGGCACCCTTGATATTTCTCCAGGAAATCATGTATTTCTCACGAAACGTATTGCATTAACACATGTTTTGCTATACACATGTTTATTCCCTTTGTGTGTATTGGGACAAAACAAAAAAAGGGAGGAAAGAAAGCAAATTCGACATAATGTCACACAAACCTCCAAAAATGGGCTGGACAAAAGTATTGGCACCCTTTCACAACTGCGGATAAATAAGAATGTTACAAGCATGTGATGCTCCTGTAAACTCACCTGGGGCAAGTAACAGGTGTGGGCAATATAGAAATCACACCTGAAAGCAGATAAAAAGGAGAGACGTTCACTTAACCTTTGCATTGTGTGTCTGTCTGTGCCACACTAAGCATGGACAACAGAAAGAGGAGACGAGAACTGTCTGAGGACCTGAGAACCAAAATTGTGGCAAAATATCAACAATCTCAAGGTTACAAGTCCATCTCCAGAGAACTAGATTTGCCTTTGTCCACAGTGCGCAACATTATCAAGAAGTTTGCAACCCATGGCACTGTAGCTAATCTCCCTGGTCGTGGACGGATGAGGAAAATTGATGAAAGATTGCAACGCAGAATAGTCCGGATGGTGGATAAGCAGCCCCAAACATGTTCCAAAGACATTCAAGCTGTCCTGCAGGCTCAGGGAGCATCAGTGTCAGCGCGAACTATCCGTCGACATTTAAATGAAATGAAACGCTATGGCAGGAGACCCAGGAGGACCCCACTGCTGACACAGAGACATAAAAAAGCAAGACTACAGTTTGCCAAAATGTACTTGAGTAAGCCAAAAGCCTTCTGGGAAAACGTCTTGTGGACAGATGAGACCAAGATAGAGCTTTTCGGTAAAGCACATCATTCTACTGTTTACCGAAAACGGAATGAGGCCTACAAAGAACAAAACACAGTACCTACGGTAAAATATGGTGGAGGTTCAATGATGTTTTGGGGTTGTTTTGCTGCCTCTGGCACTGGGTGCCTTGACTGTGTGCAAGGCATCATGAAATCTGAGGATTACCAAAGGATTTTGGGTCGCACTGTAGGGCCCAGTGTCAGAAAGCTGGGTTTGCGTCCAAGATCCTGGGTCTTCCAGCAGGACAATGACCCCAAACATACGTCAAAAAGCACTCAGAAATGGATGGCAAAGAAGCGCTGGAGAGTTCTGAAGTGGCCAGCAATGAGCCCAGATCTAAATCCCATTGAACACCTGTGGAGAGATCTTAAAATTGCTGTTGGGAAAAGGTGTCCTTCCAATAAGAGAGACCTGGAGCTGTTTGCAAAGGAAGAGTGGTCCAAAATTCCGGGTGAGAGGTGTCAGAAGCTTATTGATGGTTATAGGAAGCGACTGATTTCAGTTATGTTTTCCAAAGGGTGTGCAACCAAATATTAAGTTAAGGGTGCCAATACTTTTGTCCAGCCCATTTTTGGGGTTTTGTGTGACATTATGTCATATTTGCTTTTCTGCCTCTGTTTTATATTTGTTCCAATACATACAAAGGGAATAAACATGTGTATAGCAAAACATGTGTTAATGCAATACCTTTTTTGTGTGAAATACTTGATTTTCAGGAAAAATATCAAGGGTGCCAACAATTTCGGCCATGACTGTAAGTACATAAAACAAATAATCTCTAGTGTTTCAGAATTACCTTGGCCACATCCCCCTCTTCTGGGCAATCATTGACACTACTGGCTTTTATAAAGTCTACTTTAACCTACTACTTACATACATGTATTTATTTATAATTTTCACATAATAAACCTATACATTCACATAATATGGTTTACTTTACTAATCCCTTCAAATTATACTGGAGATGCACTCCCATTCCTCTCTCACTGACCCTAGGTTCACACCTACGCGTTTTCCACAGCGGTTTGCATTTTGCAGAAACATTCTACAGTCCATTTAACATAATTTCCTATGGGACACATTCACATCTCTGCGTTTTCACCTAGTGCGGTTTTTGGAAAGGGTTAGGGACTTTTTTGAATGCAAAAAGTTTTGGTTCTATAGACTTCAATGGAAACGCTGCAGAAAAGCATGTAGTGCGTTTTTGCAGCATTTTTGCCACTTTTTTATGCGTTTTGCATTTTAAATCTGCCTAGCAACAAGAAAAAAAAAATTGAAAGAAAAAAGCAAAACGCATCAAAAATGCATGTGCAAAAAGGCAAAATGCAACACAAAACGTATTGCAGAAATGGCTCAAACACAAACTGCATAGGTGTGAACCTAGCCTGAGGGCCAGTTCACACTATATGCATTTCAGTTGCTTTTTTTCTGCATCCAAAATGCACAGAAAGTAGGTTATATGGTTGTCAAATATATAAAAATTCCTCCTGCGCTCAAGGGAAGTAGTGCCTATGAAGGGGAATGTATGTCTATTAGGTTTGTCATTTTGTTTTCTCCCACTCCATTCTATATTTTGTACTAACATGTTGATTCATTGTTTTGTATTATACCCAGAATGAGTTAATGAAAATATGCTGTGTCAGTTATGTGTTATAGAATTATACTCCCAATATATTTTATCTTAGCTTAGCTTTGGTAGAAATGGAGATTGTATCCAATTATTTCTTTATACTAACAGCACCTGTTTCTGTTATGATATAATTAAAAGTCAAATACTTCTGTCCCATGGGAAAATAATTGTTGGATACTTGTAACTGATTTCAAGGCCTGAGAAAGTCATGTTCATAGCCTTGACAAGTATCTAGCGAGATTCTATTGTATGTAGTAGATAAGTGTTTTAGAAACAATTTAGAAACTTCTTTATTGTTGGGAAAATGAAACCCCGCTTCTCATCACTTTTCAGAATTGACGTCAATGTTGTCTTTTTGTATTCAGCCAATCAATTACTGACAACTCAGCTTTTTGATACTCTGTGCCCCCCACCTTTCTTTTTTATGTTATATTAATTTTCTTCCCGCTAATAAACTTGAGAGATTAATTTCACCTATCACTGTGTGTATGTCTTTCTCTTCTGAGGTGAAGTCAATCTTCCCGACGCGTCGTACCTTCAACAGGACTAAAAAGACTAAATAGCCAGGGGCTATCGACAACCTTTCAATTGGAGGTCCCACCGAGATCGGGAGGTCAACCCGTTTGCGGTCACCCGGTAAGATAAACAAAATCTGTCTGTCTGTCCGGCTGTCCGTGGGCTCTGACTTAACTCTCGATCTCTGAACTGTGACAGGAGTATTCCGGGAATACTTCATTGAGTCTCCGGGAGACTCAGATAAGGAAAGGTGATTTCTGTAGACGGGGTCTACATTTCAAATACCTAGACGGGGTCTAGGTTAATTACAGAGTCTTAACTAGTCTGTTGAGGGTAACCAACTTTCTTTTCTTTGCTTCTACTATCAAATGCATACAGTATAAGATAATTTGTTCATGCAAAAAAAGTGAACCCGATTGGTAAGTGAACGGGTCAAAGTTATTGAAATAGAGTCAATATTTAAGTTTTTATTGTCTATCTTTTGTTGAGAGTGATAAGTGGTTATGTGTCACTAGGCCCACTCCATACTGTCAGCTCCGTACTGTCAGAATATATCTTTCTTTCTCCAAAGAGGACGTGAATTTTTTATTGCAGCACAGCAGCAAATCCAACCCACAGCCTCATCCCCTGTCCCAGTCCAGGACGCTGTGGAAGACAAACCTGAACCCCCACCCAAGGAATTCCTGATTCCACACAGAATGAGGAAACCTTTTTCTGCTGAAGGATTAAAAGAGATATCAGGGTCCTTATTAGTAGACTTGGCAAATAAAGCAGGAATAGATAAAATTTTCAGTCCCGGACAGGCAGGTAGAACCAGACACAAAGTGGCAATATCCATTTCTCACTGTAGGAGACATGTTAATAATTAAATGTTTAGAAATAGAGGACATTGACTGTGTTACAAAACATTGTTCTGTTGGTGTTTGACGTTCCATTTTTTTACAGCCATACCGTCTGATGCTGAATGTTTTTCAGTAATTGATTTAGCAAATGCATTTTTTAGCGTCTTTGTTGATGCAGAGACACAGCCCATTTTTGTTTTCTGTTTAATGCCTCAGGGTTTTTGTAGATTTTTCGGTAATCTACACAACTGTTCTCCAGGCCACTCTGAGGGAGTGGACACCGGACTATGGGTCAGTCCTGCTGCAGTACGCGGATGTTATCTGCCTCTGCAGTCTCACTAAGGGGGCCGGCCTGAGGGATGGGGGGAGTTTGTTGAAATGCCTTTTTGAAGGTGGACACAAAGTGTCAAAGAAAAAACTACAATGGTGTAAAACAAGTGTTGAATATCTGGGTTTTGTGCTTACAAAAGGAGGAAAGGAAAGTCAGTCCAAAGAGAGCTGTGGCTCTCCTGAAACTTGCCCGCCCACAAACCAAGAAAGACATGCTCTCCTTTCTTGGAGCCATTGGTTACTGCCACCAGTGGATACCTGACTGTTCCTATTATGACAAGTCACAACCCAGGAAATGTCAGAAATTGTTAAGTGGTCAGATGACATGGTTGATGCATATGTGTATTTGAAAAATGTAATGGTAACTGCCCCAGGCCTTGACCTTCCTGATTATGTAAAAATGTGTATGCAAGGGACAATTGTAAGACCATGGCTGGTGTACTCGCCCAAGAGCACGGAGGCAGACTTCGCCCTGTAGTTTTTTTCTCACAAATGGTGCCAGTTCAGGTCCAAGGCATGCCTGTGTGTCTCAAAGTGTTGGCATTTTACGTTATGGCTGTGGAGATGTCTATGTTATTCACCTTAGGACACCCCATGATATTGCACACTACACATAATGTAGCTATTTTACTAAGAAATATACACATTCAGCACATGTTCTCCCAACAACTCAGCGGATATGAGGTTATCTTGATGAGCAACCCCATGTTGCATATCAAGTATAACAACTCAGGTCTAGCAATGATCCTAAAGGCATTGTTGGGTCTCAGATCGTTAAACGATTTAGGACCCGAGGCTCATGACTGCTTCAAATCCATTGAGGCTAATATTTCACCCAGACTAGATTTATTAAAGATTCCAATTCCAAATGCTGATGTTGTTTTCATAGATGGCTCCTGCACTAGGCCAAATGACAAATCCCTTTTTCAATCAGCCCAGGCTGCTGAATTGATTGCTTTCACTAAAGCATGTGAACTGTACAAAGATCAGTTTGTCACTATTTACACGGATTCTAATATGCCTATGGAACAGTGTATGACCATGGTGTATTATGGTTTCTCAGAGGCTACATAGGAGCTGATGGGAAAAAGATTGCCCATTCCCAACTATTAGCCAATTTGCTCAAGGTTCTCACACTTCCCAAGGAACCTGCTGTCATACACTACAGAGCACATACCAAAGGGGACGATGATATAACAAAAGGTAACGCTCTAGCAGATTATGAAGCAAAAAAGGTAGCTCAGTAATAATTTGTTTTACTGCAGATGCCCACTTTATGCCCCATCTTCCCAGATGATTCCCAATTGATCACAACTTTGTAGCAGTCAGTTTTCACAAAGGAGCTCGATGACTGGTGCTACCCTATTTTATAGAAGAATCCAAAGACTGGATTGATCTGCAAAGAGGGGAAACCTTGCACCCCACGGTGTAATGCCCCGATATACATTGCACAATACCATAGGATAGGGCATATAGGATAGAAGGCAACCCTAAAACAACTCCAAAAAGATTTTTATATCATAGGAATGGCGGAGTTAGTACAAGATTATGTGAAAAGATGCATCGCATGTATCAGGAGTAACCCAAACAACCCAAATAAAGCCATGCATCAACACCTGCCTTACCCCACAACACCTTTTACACATTTTCAAATTGACTTTACACACATACCCAAACCAAAAGGGAGGACAACAACCAGCTTGTGTGGTCACAAATGTGTTTTCCCGATGGCTAGAAATGTATCCCACAAAAAGAGAACGATATTATCCGCAAGTTTCCGTTTTTTTTACAGGAAAATACCTACACGTTCCAGGCCGGAGATCGTATTGTGGTGAAACAGCTGACGAGAAACAAGAAACAGCAGGATTTCGCCTATGGACCAGAAACTACGGTTGTAGCAGTAACCAAAACAGCAGTTCTCACTGAACATAGTCCTATCTGGATCCATGCTTCCAGAGCGAAGCTGGTCAAGAAAGGCCCAGGACCAGACCCAAGGAAAACAGGAAAGGAGGTACTAACGGGGGCAGAAAGCCCTGACCTCGAACAGGACAATCAAGGAAAATGGGTACTAACGGGGGTAGAATACCCTGACCCTGAAGAAGATGAACTGTTTCCGCAATTGTGGACCATGGTTCTGCCATTTTCTCCTGATCATACTGATTTTGTTGGCACCTAGCCATGGTGAAGTGGTGATAATACAGGACTCAGGCCACACCATATTGTGGTATAATTCATCAAATACTGAGGTTGTCACCTTCATTATTAATTACTGCCAAAGTGTACAATGTTCCCATAACTCCCACTTACTCTGGATGTATAATATGTATCATACTGCACATGATGTTAGCTATGTATATATAGATACCATAGAGGTACCAAGAGGGGTTCCAGATAAATTCAAGGCCAAAAACCAAGCAGCAACTGGATATAAGTCTATATTTCTCATTGTTACCGTAAACAAGAACATTGATGGATAAATTATATTTATTACAATCAACAAAGATTTGTTAATTATACTAGGGATGCCCTAAAGGGAACTGCTGAACAATTAGAAGCCATTTCACAGATGACATTCCAGAATAGGATAGCCCTAGATATGATTCTAGCTGAGAAGAGTGGTACATGCAAAATACATAGACATGGTAGACATTTGTTGCACTTACATTCTAGACAACACAGGACCAAATGGCAAAGTCACATTAGCCATAAAGAAACTTGAAGACTTGTCTATAGAGTTTAAGAAGAACTCCAGCTTAGACAACTTTTGGGATCAGTATTTTGGGTGGTTCACTAGCTGGAAACAGACACTAGTGCAGCTTGCTATTGTTATTCTGATTATATTGATTACCATAGGTTTTGTGGTTTGATGCATCCTCCCGTACATTAAGAAGCTTATGAACAAAGGTATAGGTATGACTATGTATGCAAAAGTGATCCAAGAACAAACTGCCCCATTGAACCCAAAACCTAAAGAGTACCACAGTTATCTAGCCAAATATAGAAAGAAGCAGAAAAAGAACTATGTTGTATAAGGGAGAATAAAAATCATATATGTAAATAATGATTTTAAGAGGGGATTGAAGGGGAATGTATGTCTATTAGGTCTGTCATTTTGTTTTCTCCCACTCCATTCTATATTTTGTACTAACATGTTGATTCATTGTTTTGTATTATACCCAGAATGAGTTAATGAAAATATGCTGTGTCAGTTATGTGTTATAGAATTATACTCCCAATATATTTTATCTTAGCTTAGCCTTGGTAGAAATGGAGATAGTATCCAATTATTTCTTTATACTAACAGCACCTGTTTCTGTTATGATATAATTAAAAGTCAAATACTTCTGTCCCATGGGAAAATAATTGTTGGATACTTGTAACTGATTTCAAGGCCTGAGAAAGTCATGTTCATAGCCTTGACAAGTATCTAGTGAGATTCTATTGTATGTAGTAGATAAGTGTTTTAGAAACAATTTAGAAACTTCTTTATTGTTGGGAAAATGAAACCCCGCTTCTCATCACTTTTCAGAATTGACGTCAATGTTGTCTTTTTGTATTCAGCCAATCAATTACTGACAACTCAGCTTTTTGATACTCTGTGCCCCCCACCTTTCTTTTTTCTGTTATATTAATTTTCTTCCCACTAATAAACTTGAGAGATTAATTTCACCTATCACTGTGTGTATGTCTTTCTCTTCTGAGGTGAAGTCAATCTTCCCGACGCGTCGTACCTTCAACAGGACTAAAAAGACTAAATAGCCAGGGGCTATCGACAACCTTTCAGCCTATAAATCAAAGCAGCCAACACTCAAAACTGATACCTTAACAGTGACAACAAAATCCTAAAAAGTGCATAAAGTGCTTCAATGGGTTTAGGGAAATCTAAAGACACCCAGATATCCCTAAACCCATGCAGTACACCCAGGTATGTGGTTAGAAAGTGTGTTTATGCTGTTTTAAACGTGAGTGGGCAATTTTTACTTTTAATAAAGGAGATTTATACATTTAACTGCTACACTATGGAGGATCTTTCTTTCTCACCATGGTTTTTGGTGAGAAACATATCTGGCAGATATACCTTTCCTGAGAGGTCTGGAGTAGCATATGTAATACCTGAAGAGAGGAACCACAGGTGGAATACTACCAACCAGGATTGGAGTAGGATCCAGGAGTGATTCTGAAAGCAAAGTGGTCCTTAGGGTCACCTAAAGGAGGGGAGGTGAGGGGGCAATTTAGCCACTGAGGATAAGTGTGCTGACACGTTCACGGTTATCATCACCATTGTCACATTGCATGATATATTGCAGTTTGAAAATACCATTCTTCAAATGTTCATGGACTGATAGAGACTTTATATATTTTTGTGTGATTTTTTTGTGTGTGATTTATGTTTGGTCACCTTGGCACTTATCAGTTGTATGATTATTACCCTTATTATATGGGTTCTTTCATTGTTTATTAGGGGGTTGGTAATATTATTATTTATATAGGAGAGGAATTTCACTTATGCTTAGTGTGATTTTTTGCACATATTATAGGTAATTTTATGACCATTTGTCACACTTGTTGAAGCACTTTATTTATTTATACACATATTTTTTGTCACTCATTTATTGAGGCATAGTTGCTTGCATGTGTTTGATTTATATTTACTGTTTAGCGCTGCACTATTTTATGAGGATTTTATATGGTTGTCAATGGCATAGTTCCCATCAGTGCTTGCAGTTCCAGTTGCAGAAAAAAAGTAGAGCAGGCTACATTTTTTGCTGCACAGAACTGTACTGGAACGCAGTAAAACACATTTAAATTGCACTGGACTGCACCAAAAAAGCACTGGAATGCACATGTCTCTATATGAAATTGAAGAAAAAGAGAGAGGGAAAAATGAACTGGACTGCATAAAAAACGCACTGGAACGCATCAAAAACACATCAAAAACGCACTGGAACGCACATGTCCCAATTTCAATTGAAGAAAAAGAGAGGAGAAAAATGAATTGGAATGCATACAAAACGCACTGGAATGCATCAAAAATACATCAAAAACGCACTGGAACGCACATGTCCCTATTTCAATTGAAGAAAAAGAGAGGGGAAAAAATTAATTGGAATGCATAAAAAAACGCACTGGAACGCGTAAAAAATGCATCACAAATGCACCGCAACGCGCCAAAAACGCACATGCAAAAACGCATCCGGAATGCATCTGGACTGCGTTTCTATAGTGTGAACCAGCCCTGAGAGCATTTCATCTGTCTAGCACAGATTTAAATACTATCAATGAAAATTGATTTACACTTTTGTTCAAAATAATAGCAGTCAGACATCACTAACCTGATCAATCACTGTTTTTGGTAGAAATGATATTTCTACATGGCAAATAATTGACTAGCAGGTGTAGCAGAGTAATAGAAATCCAAGAGACCCAACAGTCATGACATGCATGCTGATGATTCTGTGTAATTGAATCAGTAATTGAAAGGGGCATGTTCAAAATAATAGCAGTGTGGAGTTCTATTAGTGAGGTCATTCATTCTTTGAAAAACAGGTGGCAATTATTGCCCTTATTTAAGGAAGGAAGGCAGCAAATGGTGTACATGCTGGTTACAGTGCATTTCTCTCTGAAATTCTGAGGAAAATGGGTCGTTCCAGACATTGTTCAGAAGAACAGCGTACCTTGATTAAAAAGTTGTTTGGAGAGGGGAAAACATATAAAGAAGTGCAGAAACTGATAGGCTGCTCAGCTAAAATGATCGCAAATGCTTTAAAATGGCAACCAAAACCTGAAAGACGTGGAAGAAAGCGAAAAACTACCATTCGAATGGATAGAAGAATAGCCAAAATGGCAATGGCCAACAATCAGCTCCAGGAAGATCAAAGAATGTCTAAAGTTACCTGTGAGTACTGTTACAATTAGATGACACCTATGTGAAGCCAAGCTATCTGCAAGAAGCCCCCGCAAAGTCCCACTGTTGAAAAAAAGACGTGCTGAAGAGGTTACAATTTGCCAAAGAGCACATTGACTGGCCTAAAGAGACATTTTGTGGACTGATGAAAGTAAGATTGTTCTTTTTGGGTCTAGTGGCCGGAGACAGTTTGTCAGACGACCCCCAAACACTGAATTCAAGCCTACAGTACACTGTGAAGACAGTGAAGCATGGTTGTGCAAGCATCATGATATGGGGATGTTTCTCATACTACGGTGTTGGACCTATTTATTGCATACCAGGGATCATGGATCAGTTTGAATACATCAGAATACTTGAAGAGGTCATGCTGCCTTTTGCTGAAGAGGAAATGCCCTTGAAATGGGTGTTCCAACAAGACAACGACCCCAAACACACCAGTAAATGTGCAACATCTTGGTTCCAGACCAACAAGATTGACGTTATGGAGTGGCCAGCCCAATCCCCGGATCTTAATCCAATAGAAAACTTGTGGGGTGACATCAAAAATGCAGTTTCTGAGGCAAAACCAAGAAATAGAGAAGAACTGTGGAATGTGGTCCAATCATCCTGGGCTGGAATACCTGTTCACAGATGCCAGAAGTTGGTTGACTCCATGCAACACAGATGTACAGCAGTTCTTAGAAACAGTGGTTATCAAGGGCGGACTGACAACTCATGGGGCCCCCGGGCAATAGGGGATCATGGGGCCCCTGTCTCCTTGCCCAAACAAAAAAAACCTATGAAAAAGGTACCAGGAGCATCTCATGGGGCCCCCTACTGACCTCAGGCCCTCGGGCAGTGCCCGAGTTTCCAAATGGTCAGTCCGCTCCTGGTGGCTATACAACTAAATATTAGTTAAGTGATTCAAAGGAAAGCAAAATCTTCAGACATTTTTCAGTTTATATAGTGAATGTTTGAGTTTATAAAGAAGAATACAAACACTGCTATTTTTTTGAACAGTCTAATATTCACTTTTCTTCAATTTTTTTAGAGGAACAACACAAATTTGATATATTTTTCTTCATGTTTTGATTTGGAATAGAATGTGTAGTGTTCCCAATGCATTTGTGTGTATGGAAATAAAAGCTATTAGAAGGATTTTGTGCTTTATTCACTTTTTTCAACACACTGCTATTATTTTGAACACAACTGTAAATGCTCTAAGAAAAAGTATGGGCTGTACATGTACTTTATTAAGCAGTATATACTACTAAACATTTATGCAGAAAGAACATAAGTGTATGCAGTGCAGGGAGATTCACTATCTATTGCCAGATGATTTCAGGCAGTGGTATGTTTACCCCAGGGGGTATTTCGTACAGATTTCAGGTGTTACTTCTCATGCCTAAAGTAGGTTTATTATATCAGCATAATATTTTGGCAAATTATACAGTATACCATATACAAACTGCTCATGATGAAGTATTTTAGTTATTTAAAAACTGGAGCAGCTGTGCATAGTAACCAATCAGCTTTTATCTTCAGCTTGCTCAGTTACTCTTTAAAAATTAAATATAGAAGCTGATAAGTTGCCTTAGAGTCCTATCCCACAAGGCAGACCCGTTTAGCGGATCCGCTTGCTCAGTGGGGGATCTCTCCGCTAATCCCCATGGAGCAATCGGATGACAGCTCTGTGTCTGCTCTGAAGCAGCGGAGCAAGCGGATGACAGCTCTGTGTCTGCTCTGCAGCAGCGGATGACAGCTCTGTGTCTGTTCTGCAGCAGCGGAGCAATCGGATGACAGCTCTGTGTCTGCTCTGCAGCAGCGGAGCAGACACAGAGCTGCTCGCTCTCCTCAATGGGAGGTTGGATGAAAACGGACCATTTGTCCGTTTTCATCCAACCTGATCCAACAGATGCAAGGGGAATTGAATCCCCATCTGTCTCTTTTTGGCGAATCGGATGTCAGCAGGTGTAAATGAACACATCTGTTTACACCAGCCTCTCCATAGAGGAGAATGGAGGTTCTGATGGGGTCCGCCTGAAAAATGTGAGGGCGGAACACGACCAGAATGTCCATGTGAAAGAACCCTTAGTAATTTTCCTTCAATGGATAGTTTGGAAAACAGGTATTTACAATTAGGGCTTGTTCACATGTGTTCTCTGATGAGTGATCAACATTTGATCAGTCTTCAGAAGGCATTTCAAAGGTGGTGAGGAGATGTTATGTTGTCTCCTCACTGCCTGATGTAACCCTGTAAATGCATCACATTGCACACAATTGCGATGTGGCCCTACATTATTCAGCTGTGGCAATGAGTCCTAACCAGAAATGTGGTTGAATTTTTGCTGCAGCACGAAGCACAGCATGGCAGCCGTGGTATGTGTACAGACCTATGTGACTGCATGCCCAGGTTCAGGTGGACAGTTGGGTGACTCAACCACCTGGTTTTCCTTACCTCTATCTGCACGTGTGAACGTAGCCATCAAGCAGGGGCGGACTGATAACTCATGGGGCCCTCGGGCAATAGGGGATCATGGGGCCCCTGTGTCCTTGGCCAAACTCAAAAAAGCCTATGAAAAAGGTACCAGGGCATCTCATGGGGCCCCCTACTGACTCCGGGCCCTCGGGCAGTGCCCGAGTTTCCAAATGGTCAGTCCGCCCCTGCCATCGAGGGTGCTGGTTTTAAAAAGGCATAGCTGAGATCAGACAAGCCACATGAAGGGTTACTTACTAAACACTACTTTGTAGAAGGTTTGGGAAGAGCAAGTGTAGGCAAGATGCTCCATGTTATTGAATAGTGAGCACAAAATGTTATACCAACAAATATATCTCATCTTACCTGTGCGATGAAGCTTCTTCTGTACTAATTGCCAGGATGGACCGTCTGGAAAGTATTAGAAGCAAGTTTTCAAAATCCCAGAGAATCACAGTGTTTCAATGACTTCCCCCTAACGCCTTCATATATGCATCAAGACCCAACCACAACAGCCAAATTTAGCCAAGAAAGAGGAATCTTAATGCTGTACTCATGCAAATGACAGGACTGTGAAAAAGTCACGAGTATGGATGAGAATGACATTCCTTTATAAAGTAAAGCTTTGAATGCTTTAGAATTTGCTGGTACTTATAATATACTTGGCCATATACAGTAGCACATCTCTGTGAACCATTTTTAGGCCCCTTTCACATGGGCGGACTCCGCAAGCAAATCCGTCTGCTCAGTGGGGGATCTGCTAAGCAGGAGGATGACAGGTCTGTCTACAAAACAAGGAAAGAGAGGGTACACAAGCCTACTGCATTACCTGAGAGGTAACTGTATTAAGTTCAAAGGAGATATACTGTATATACTCACATACGAATATAGTGACAAAGGCGCATCAGTATCCAAAGCAATCACGTCCCCAGGTCAGCTCCCAAAGCACAAGAAGACCCTCAAATGGCTGACGCATTTCGAGGGGCAATCCCTTCTTCATCAGAGCCAGTCATTTTCGCCCCTCGAAACGTGTCAGTAATTTGAGGATCTTCTCGTGCTTTGGGAGCTGACCTGGTGATGTGATTGCTTCGGATATTGATATGCCTTTGTCACTACAGTCGTTTGTGAGTATATATCTCCTTTGAACGAGTCCTTTGGGTTGCAGCGAGTCCTTTGGGTTTCCCCTAACCCTTAGAGAGCAGCAAGGCTGGATGTTTTTAAGGAGCTGAAATATTTCCATCATTGAGTGCAGGAGATGTTCTTCTTGCTCTTTGGATGACGAATCCCTGCCTGTTCTGCTTATGCACAGACACAGCCTGCTGTCCTCTTTGGGCTGTCAGATGTAAACGGACTGCCTATTTGTTTACATCTGACTGTCATCCGATCCGTTAGATGGATGGAGAAAGGATTCCCTATCTGTCTGTTTCTATTGGATCGGATCAGATGCAGGCGGGTGTAAACAGACACGTGTCCACCTCTCCATAGAGAACAATAGATGGTCCGATCGGGTCTGCTTGAAAAACGGACAGAATGTTCATGTAAAAGGAGCCTAAATGGTCCATCTATATCAGGGGGTAACTAGATTTCTAGCAGCCAGCCGAATGAGTGATAAAAACTATTGGAGTTCTCTATCCACAAAACCAGGTGGATGGCGGAATCCCCCTCATTGGGACATTGTATGCTGACTGTGGGATCTGCAGCTGTCAGTATACGCTGATCAGTGACTTGTAAGGGGTGGGTGGTGGTTGTTTGTCATGTCCTCCATGTTTAACTCCTCGATGGATGCCAAGCAAGGGTCACATGAGAGACCTACCCCGCGGTAGGTTCTTCTGAGCTACGCTAGGCACCTTGTAAGGGTCTCTCTCTCTACTTCGCACACATGGGGTACCTTTGCTTTAGTGCCATTTTCACCAATGCCCTGGGACAAGGATGAGGTCAGGGAATACTCGACCTTAAGGTGGGCCTCTACTCCTAGAGATGAACGTACATTGTGTACACTTGCACAACAACTGTTTTCCAGTTAATTCTCGGTTCCCTGTATAAATGTACAGTTGTGACCAAAATTATTCAACCCCCAATGCTGTAAAGGGGTTTAGGGACTATAGTGTACATTTGGAATTGTATTCAGAATCAAATCCTACAAGGACGTTGTAACTACCCAAATGCAACTAAAATGACATCAATTGTTTATGTAATACAGTAGTAAATGGTTCTTATGTGGTTTCTTCATTGCCACAATTATTCAACCCCTTAAAGACTACCACTCTGAAGAACAGAGGTTCATACAGGTGCTTTCCATCAGGTATTGAAAACACCTGTGGATGTCACCGAGCAGCAATCAAGCATAATAAGCACCAATTAGGCAGCTTTAAAATGACTGTGATACTCAGCTCCTTCTAGACATTTACTGGTGTGGTTACAAACATGGTGAAGGCAAGAGAATGGTCCAGGAAGACAAGAGAAGAGGTGATTTCTCTTCACAGGAAGGGCAATGGCTATAAGAAGATTGCAAAGATGTTAAACATACCAAGAGACACCTTAGGAAGCATCATTCGCAAATTCAAGGCAAAGGGCACTGTTGAAACGCTACCTGGTCGTGGCAGAAAGAAGATGCTGACTTCGACTGCTGTGCGCTACCTGAAGCGTAGAGTGGAGAGAAGTCCCCGTGTGACTGCTGAGGAACTGAGAAAAGATTTGTCAGATGTGGGTACAGAAGTTTCAGCCCAGACAATAAGACGCACACTGCGTAATGAAGGCCTCCGTGCCAGAACTCCCAGGCGTACCCCCTTGCTGTCTCCAAAGAATAAGAAGAGTCGACTGCAGTATGCCAAAAGCCATGTGGACAAACCACAAAAGTTGTGGGATAGTGTTCTGTGGACTGATGAAACAAAATTAGAACTGTTTGGGCCCATGGATCAACGCTATGTTTGGAGGAGGAAGAACAAGGCCTATGATGAAAAGAACACCTTGCCTACTGTGAAGCATGGTGGAGGGTCAATCATGCTTTGGGGCTGTTTTGCTTCTGCAGGTACAGGGAAGCTTCAGCGTGTGCAAGGTACCATGAATTCTCTTCAGTACCAGGAGATATTGGATGGAAACGTGATGCAGTCCGTCACACACCTGAGGCTTGGGAGACGTTGGACCTTTCAACAGGACAATGATCCCAAGCATACCTCCAAGTCCACTAGAGCATGGTTGCAGAGGAAAGGCTGGAACATTTTGGAGTGGCCATCGCAGTCACCAGACTTAAATCCGATTGAGAACCTCTGGTGGGACTTAAAGAAAGCAGTTGCAGTGCGCAAGCCTAAGAATGTGACTGAACTGGAGGCCTTTGCCCATGAAGAATGGGCGAAGATACCCGTAGATCGCTGCAAGACACTTGTGTCAAGCTATGCTTCACGTTTAAAAGCTGTTATAACTGTAAAAGGATGCTGTACTAAGTACTAAGATTGAATGTCACTTGGGGGTTGAATAAAACTGATAATGCTGTGAGCACAGAAAAGACATTTGTGGTTATTTCATTATAACTGTTATGTTATATTTGTCTGACCTACAAGTGCCTCTTTAATGTAAATGTAAGCAAGATGACTGAATGATCAAAAGCAATGTCAAACTGGCCAAAACACTCAATTTCAGTGGGGGTTGAATAATTTTGGTCACAACTGTACATCTTCCCACTGCAGTGTGCAAGTAGATGGGCTGTGCCGAACACTGACCACAGCCACCTGTCCAGCGTTTCCCACTACCAGTCCCAGTAGCAGCATGGATCCCCACCGTGCACATAGTGCTGGCTCCAATGTGCACTTGGCTTCAACTCTTGAACTTCCGTACCTCTGTACAGGAAGGGGACTGTTCTGGTTGATGTGGAGTAGAGAGTGCTGACAATATCTCCTTTGCAGCTAGAGGCAATTCCACCTATAACAGGTACACATTTATGACTGGCTGTACTCTAAGTGCAAAGTTGTGTTGGTTACTCGGGGCCTGAGGTGGTTGGTAGGGAGTCCCATTGAGGGGGGCTGTTGATTCAAATTAAACTTAGAAAATCTGTGTGCATGGGGAAATAGGGCAGATCCAGCACTATATCATAAAGGTTGACACTGACCTTGTACCCCCCAGTGACAGTCACGAATAGCTGACACCAGATGCATATGAGGAGACCTCAGAATTGTCTTCGCTAGTTGCAGATGCCCTAGATGTGCAGTAAAGCTGTTTATCTGCAAATCTTTGTAGTGTAGATATATTGCCCTCAAAGTTTATGGTCATCCTGGCCAGCACTGAAATTAACCCGCAGTTTACCTCAAGCTGTAAAGAATCCCAGAGTGTCTCGACATCTAAAAACTGACAAGACAGCGGTTGATAGTTCTGCAAAAGAAACCCACAGTTTGAAGAGGTTTTTATTGGGGTCATAGAATAAATGTGGGCAGGAGGACTACTACAACTCTTTTTTTTTTTACTTACTCCCTTACTCTACAGAAAATGCTTGCTGGCACATGTATCTTTGATGACAATTTGTAATTCCTATTGTAGATACCCCCTCTTGGGCACTCAACAGAGAATTATGAAGTGACATGTGGGTGTGACAAAATTGTGTTAATAGTAGTAAGGGCTTAAAACGTAAGCCTACATAGAGTGTGGGTGTCAGGTACGTGTAATGTACACAGTAGAGTGCACGTATAGAGTGTGGGTGTCAGGTACATGTAATGTACACAGTAGAATGCACGTATAGTGTCAGGTGCGTGTAATGTACACAGTAGAGTGCACGTATAGAGTGTGGGTGTCAGGTGCATGTAATGTACATAGCAGAGTGTACGTATAGAGTGTGGGTGTCAGGTACGTGTAATGTACATAGCAGAGTGTACGTATAGAGTGTGGGTGTCAGGTATGTGTAATGTACATAGCAGAGTGTGCGTATAGAGTGTGGGTGTCAGGTACGTGTAATGTGGATAGCAGAGTGCACGTATAGTGTGTGGGTGTCAGGTACATGTAATGTACATAGCAGAGTGTACGTATAGAGTGTGGGTATCAGGTACATGTAATGTACACAGTAGAATGCACGTATAGTGTCAGGTGCGTGTAATGTACACAGTAGAGTGCACGTATAGAGTGTGGGTGTCAGGTGCATGTAATGTACATAGCAGAGTGTACGTATAGAGTGTGGGTGTCAGGTACGTGTAATGTACATAGCAGAGTGTACGTATAGAGTGTGGGTGTCAGGTATGTGTAATGTACATAGCAGAGTGTGCGTATAGAGTGTGGGTGTCAGGTACGTGTAATGTGGATAGCAGAGTGCACGTATAGTGTGTGGGTGTCAGGTACATGTAATGTACATAGCAGAGTGTACGTATAGAGTGTGGGTGTCAGGTGCATGTAATGTACTTAGCAGAGTGTACGTATAGAGTGTGGGTGTCAGGTACATGTAATGTACATGGTAGAGTGCACGTATAGAGTGTGGGTGTCAGGTACGTGTAATGTACATGGTAGAGTGCACGTATAGAGTGTGGGTGTCAGGTACGTGTAATGTACATGGTAGAGTGCACGTATAGAGTGTGGGTGTCAGGTACGTGTAATGTACATGGTAGAGTGCACGTATAGAGTGTGGGTGTCAGGTACGTGTAATGTGCATGGTAGAGTGCACGTATAGAGTGTGGGTGTCAGGTACGTGTAATGTGCATGGTAGAGTGCACGTATAGAGTGTGGGTGTCAGGTACGTGTAATGTGCATAGTAGAGTGTACGTATAGAGTGTGGGTGTCAGGTACGTGTAATGTGCATAGTAGAGTGTACGTATAGAGTGTGGGTGTCAGGTACACGTAATGTGCATAGTAGAGTGCACGTATAGAGTGTGGATGTCAGGTACACGTAATGTGCATAGTAGAGTGTACGTATAGAGTGTGGATGTCAGGTACACGTAATGTGCATAGTAGAGTGTACGTATAGAGTGTGGGTGTCAGGTACACGTAATGTGCATAGTAGAGTGCACGTATAGAGTGTGGGTGTCAGGTACACGTAATGTGCATAGTAGAGTGCACGTATAGAGTGTGGGTGTCAGGTACACGTAATGTGCATAGTAGAGTGCACGTATAGAGTGTGGGTGTCAGGTACACGTAATGTGCATAGTAGAGTGCACGTACAGAGTGTGGGTGTCAGGTACATGTAATGTGCATAGTAGAGTGCACGTACAGAGTGTGGGTGTCAGGTACATGTAATGTGCATAGTAGAGTGTACGTACAGAGTGTGGGTGTCAGGTACACGTAATGTACATAGTAGAGTACACGTATAGAGTGTGGGTGCCAGGTACACGTAATGTACATAGTAGAGTACACGTATAGAGTGTGGGTGCCAGGTACACGTAATGTACATAGTAGAGTACACGTATAGAGTGTGGGTGCCAGGTACACGTAATGTACATAGTAGAGTGCACGTACAGAGTGTGGGTGTCAGGTACACGTAATGTACATAGTAGAGTACACGTACAGAGTGTGGGTGTCAGGTACACGTAATGTACATAGTAGAGTACACGTACAGAGTGTGGGTGCCAGGTACACGTAATGTACATAGTAGAGTACACGTATAGAGTGTGGGTGCCAGGTACACGTAATGTACATAGTAGAGTACACGTATAGAGTGTGGGTGTCAGGTACACGTAATGTGCATAGTAGAGTACACGTATAGAGTGTGGGTGCCAGGTACACGTAATGTACATAATAGAGTACACGTATAGAGTGTGGGTGTCAGGTACACATAATGTGCATAGTAGAGTGCACGTACAGAGTGTGGGTGTCAGGTACACGTAATGTACATAGTAGAGTACATGTATAGAGTGTGGGTGCCAGGTACAGTGCATCCAGAAAGTATTCACAGTGCTTAACTTTTGCCACATTTTGTTATGTTACGGCCTTATTCCAGAATGGATTAAATTCACTTTTCCCTCAACATTCTACAAACAATACCCCATAATGACAATGTGAAAGAAGTTCATTTTGAAATCTTTGCAATTTATTAACAATAAAAAATGAAAAAAAACACATGTACATAAGTATTCACAGCCTTTACTCAGTACTTTGTTGAAGCACCTTTAGCACCAATCACAGCCTCAAGTCGTTTTGAGTATGATGCTACAAGCTTGGCACACCTACTTTTGGGCAATTTCTCCCATTCTTCTTTGCAGTACCTTTCAAGCTCCATCAGGTTGGATGAGGAGCGTCGGTGCACAGGCAATTTCACATCTCTCCAGAGATTTTCAATCAGGTTCAAGTCTGGGCTCTGGCTGGGCCACTCCAGGACATTCACAGAGTTGGCAAGTAGCCACTCCTTTGTTATGTGGGCTGTGTGCTTAGGGTCATTGTCCTGTACATGTAATGTGCATAGTAGAGTGCACGTATAGTTTGTGGGTGTCAGGTACATGTAATGTGCATGGTAGAGTGCGCGTATAGTTTGTGGGTGTCAGGTACATGTAATGTACATAGTAGAGTGCGCGTATAGTTTGTGGGTGTCAGGTACATGTAATGTGCATGGTAGAGTGCGCGTATAGTTTGTGGGTGTCAGGTACATGTAATGTACATGGTAGAGTGCGCGTATAGTTTGTGGGTGTCAGGTACATGTAATGTGCATGGTAGAGTGCGCGTATAGTTTGTGGGTGTCAGGTACATGTAATGTGCATGGTAGAGTGCGCGTATAGTTTGTGGGTGTCAGGTACATGTAATGTGCATGGTTGAGTGCGCGTATAGTTTGTGGGTGTCAGGTACATGTAATGTGCATGGTAGAGTGCGCGTATAGTTTGTGGGTGTCAGGTACATGTAATGTACATAGCAGAGTGTATGTATAGAGTGTGGGTGCCAGGTACATGTAATGTACATAGCAGAGTGTATGTATAGAGTGTGTGTGTCAGGTACATGTGACCATGCCACAACCATGAGCCAAACACTTAGCTCGCTGTTGTGGCTCATTAGCCGCATTATAAACTGCCAAAAAAGATAGGATTCAGGAGAGGCAGCAGGATCATCTCCTGGGCACCTCGCAGCAGCTGCTTATCCACATTATCCACATCTCAATAATAATACTCTAAATATCAGACTAACTTATGAATATAGTAAAACCAGCACAAATTTTTTTGGACTTAACATTGATGAATTTGAATGGGACTGTTGCGACCTCTTCCTTTTTTAAGGAAACGGACCGTAACAGTTATATCCCCACTAGCAGCTGTCATCACCCATTATGGCTTTCCAATATACCTAAAGGCCAATTCCTTAGAATTACAAGGAATTGTACCTCCTTGGATACCTACCATACACAGGCTTCTTTTTGAAAAACAGATTTATGGAGAAAGGATATGAGGAATCTCATCTCACCCATACCATGTGTCAGGGTTCGCCACGGTGCGTAGGTCTGTGCATGCGCAGATTGCCAAGACACACTAACATGCGGGAGCTAGGAACTGGGCGACCGCGGCGGAATTTGCGCACTCGCGCACACGGGCGCGCACTTGTCACAAATGATAGCGCAGGGCGCTCTATTTAAAACCGGCTCTTGCAATGCTCAAGTGCCGTATGGTCTTACTCCTGTTATCCTGTGTATCCTGAGAGATTGCTTGTTGCCGACCCTGCCTGACCCTAATCCGTTGACCGTCTCCTGCTCTGATCCCTGGCTTATCTGACCATTCTTCTGTTTGCTCCTGAACATATTGACCTCCTGTTACTGAACCTGGCCTGTGACCCATTTATCCTTCTGCCTGCCGCTCTGTACCATTCTGCCTCCACCGTTACCGACCCGGCCTGTCTAACTACGCTTAGTTCACCTCTTCACATCAGGCTCTCACCCGCTACATGCCATTGGCAAGTACCTCTACCACAGCTGGTTGTACCCAGGGACGCGACCTGGTCTTGACCTGCTCCAAGTCCATCCCCACCATCAGGGGGCTCTGGTGAACAAGCAGGTCGGGGTTTAGATTCCGTGCCTTGGGGAATTCCGGCCTGTGGGGCGCTAGAGGCTTCCGTCAGTCGGTCCGTGTCAGAACCATACGGCCATGACTGAGCCTGGAAGAGATCCCTCTCCCTTGGACGACATTTGCCAGCACCTGGCAGGCCTCACCCAAGCTGTGAAGATACTCCAAGAGGGATATACTCATCTGGAAGGGCGTATTCAGTCTCTAGTCTCACCGGCAGTTCCGCCTCCAGCCAGGGGGCCTACCTCCATCGGAGCCACGTTTACCATGCTTCCACCGGAACCTCGTGTACCAACACCAGAGTGGTTCAAAGGGGATCAAGGGAAGTTCAGGGCATTCCAGAACTCCTGCCAATTATACTTTGAACTACAACCGCGGACCTTTTCTTCCAAAACCGTGAAGGTAGGGTTTATCATATCCGTATTACAGGGTGAACCACAAGACTGGGCTCACCGTTTGTTGGAGACTCGCCACACTCACCTGAACTCTGTTTCAGCAGTTTTTAAAGCAATGGCAGAACTATACGATGATCCGCAATGAGCTGCTTTGGCTGAAGTAGTTCTACATACCTTGCAGCAGGGTCGCTGGGCAGCAGAGGACTGGAGCTAGGCCTATCTGAACCACTGAAGGATGAGCTAGCCAGAGTAGGTGTACCTGGCTCCCAGGAGGGATTGATAACTCTAGCAATTCAGATTGACCGCAGGCTTCGGGAACGGAGGTCTGAACGATCCAGTCAAGGGTTAAAACCCACATGGATGCTGCCACGGGTTCTGACCTATCCGAACTGCCCTGCCAGTATTTGGAATCAAGAACCATCGGAGGGGACCGAACCAATGCAACTTGGGGTGATGCGGTAAACAATCTTTGCCCCTACTGTGGAGCAGCAGGCCATGTGGTACGCTCCTGCACTGAGAAGTTAAGTAAGTGTTCTTCCACTGCTTCTGCTATGACTCCTGCTTGCTTAGATAAACCCTCTCACTTAGCCGTACCGATCTCAATTCAGCTCCCCGGAAGAACCGTGCCGGTGGCGGCCATTATTGACTCGGGCCTGCAGTTGTTTTATTGATCTCAATTTCGCAGCTCAGCAGCAGATTCCCTTACTGACCAAGGAACACGGCCTGAACATTCTCTTGGCTGATGGGACTCTTATTAAATCTGGGTTGGTAGACCGCGAGACCCCTCCTATATGCACTATAATGGCTGGTCATCATCAAGAACTCCTCCACTTGGACGCCATTGCGTCCCCACTACTCCCAGTTATTTTGGGGCTTCCTTGGCTACGGGCACACAACTCCCAAATTAACTGGAGGACTGGGTCAATTCAGTTTAAATCTTCCTATTGTCAGGAGCATTGCTACCCCAGGTCACCACCAGACACCCAGACTCTGCTTTGTGTAAACGCAGGCACTGAGCTAGCACAAACGGTTCCTACAGTTTACCACCACTACCTTGACGTTTTTAGTCCACGGGGAGCAGACATTCTTCCCCCGCACAGGGCGTGTGACTGTCAAATTGACCTTCTCCCGGGATCTGAAATTCCCTTCGAATGAATTTTTCCCTTGTCTGAACGGGAGTTGGGAGCATTAAAAGAATATATTGACGAAAGCCTTCGAAAGGGATTTATTCGTCTGACCACGTCACCAGCGGGGGCCGGAATCTTTTTCGTGGAGAAAAAGGACAAATCCCTGAGGCCCTGTATTGACTATAAGGATCTGAACAAAATTACAGTTAAAAACTGTTATCCGCTCCCCTTAATTCCCGAGTTATTTCAGAGGTTGAAATCAGCCTCTATTTTTACCAAGTTGGATCTCAGGGGTGCGTATAACCTGGTCCGTATACGTGAAGGGGATGAGTGGAAGACCGCTTTCCGTACTCGGTTTGGTCACTTCGAATATTTAGTCATGCCCTTCGGGTTATGTAACGCACCGGCCACTTTTCAACACTTTGTCAACGACATATTTAAAGATTTCTTGGACATCTTTGTAATAGTTTACCTAGACGTTATCTTGATTTTTTCATCGTCTTTGGAGGCACATCGACGTCACGCCAGGAGCGTGTTGGAGCGACTTCGCCAGCACGGGCTCTACACCAAAGGGGAAAAGTGTAGATTCAAGCAGCACAGCATCCCATTCCTGGGGTTAATCATTTCCACCACTGGAATTGCTATGGACCCTCAGAAGATCTCGGCCATCCTGGAATGGCCGGTGCCCACAGACAAGGAAGGGGTTCAGCGATTCATTGGCATTGCCAATTTCTACAGAAAGTTTATTAAGAATTTCTCAGGCCTGGTATCTCCTATCACCCAACTCACGAAGATGGGAGTACGCTTTCAGTGGATGCAAAAGGCACAGGCCGCCTTTGAGTCCCTAAAGAAGCTGTTTATGGCAGCTGCCATCCTAAGTCACCCTGATGCGTCACTACCCTATATATTGGAGGTAGATGCGTCAGAAAATGCAGTGGGGGCAATCCTGTCACAAAGGAAGGAGGTAAAGGAACTGTTGCATCTGGTAGCCTTCTTCTCCAGGAAGTTTACCCCGTCAGAGAGGAATTATGACATCAGAGATCGGGAGTTGTTGGCCATTAAACCAGCACTAGAGGAATGGAGATACCTATTGGAGGGAGCCTTGCATCCCATTCTGGTCTACACAGACCATAAAAATTTAGAATATCTGAGGACAGCTAAACGTCTCAGACCACGTCAAGCCAGGTGGGCATTATTCTTTTCGAGGTTCAGCTTCCATATTAAGTATCGACCAGGGTCCAAGAATACAAAACCTGACGCACTCTCGCGTATGTATGAGAACCCCAAAGAAACGCCCAAACCAGATACCATCCTGCCGGCAGGTAGTTTCCTATTACTGCAATCGGAGCTCCTGTCTAAATTACAGGTTGCGTCTATGGAGCCCCCCAACTTGCCTGGAGTCCCGATACAGAGTAGAAAGGGTCTCTTATGGAAAGGGGAACAGATCATGGTACTGTAAGAGCTCAGACCTTGGTCCTGGGCTACTGCCATGACCATCCATTGACGGGCCATTTTGGAGTACACAAGACTTTAGAGTTGGTGCAACGCACATTTTGGTGGCCAAGTATGGCCAAAGATTGCGAGGCTTACGTAAGAACCTGTGCTGTCTGCAACAGGAATAAGCCCTCCAGGAACAAAGCTTGGGGCCTGTTGAGACCTTTACTGGTGCCCGATAGACCATGGAGCATGATCTCCATGGACTTCATAGTGGAACTACCGCCATCACAGAATCATACTGCAATTTTCGTGGTGGTGGATCGCCTTTCAAAAATGGCCCACTTCCTTCGGCTGAAGAGAACTCCATCTGCTTCCGAGACAGCACAAGTTTTCATCAGGGAAATAGTGAGACTGAATGGTGTACCCAAAAATATAGTCTCAGATCAGGGTGTTCAATTTACTTCTAAATTCTGGAAAGCTCTATGCGAAAGTCTGGAAGTGAAACTGTCCTTTTCCTCAGCTTATCACCCGCAAATGAAAAGGGCAGACTGAGCGGACCAACCAAACGTTGGAACAATATCTCAGATGCTACACCTCGTTCTTACAGGACGACTGGTTGGCACTCTTCGCCTACAACAATGCAAGTCACTCTGCCACCAAGCAGTCCCCATTTTTCGCCTATTGTGGTTTCCATCCCACCTTCTTGCCCGACCTGATCCCAGAAAACCCGGTTCCTGCAGCTCAAGAGTCTTTAAATTTCTTTGCGTCCAACAACAAATTGTTACAGGAGGCAATGTCAAAGGCCCAGGAGGATAGCAAAAGGGCCTTTGATAAAAGAAGAGGGGAATTGGTCGTGCAGCCAGGGGATCAAGTTTGGTTAGCAACTACCAACCTAAAGATGGCATGTCCGTCGAGGAAATTGGCACCCAAGTTTGTGGGCCCATTTCAGATGAAGCGGCAAATTAACGAAGTGGCTTTTGAATTAGGTTTGCCTGAGTCTTTCAAAATTCACCCGTGTTCCATGTATCCCTGCTAAAACCTGCCACTCCAGATCCAGATCCGTTCCTGGACCGTAGATCAGGGCCACTGGTGGGCCTAGACGTTCAGGGAGAGGAGTAATTTGAAGTAGAAGCAATCCTAAACTGCAGGAAGAGAGGGGGTCGGACACAGTACCTTATAAAATGGAAAGGTTATGGGCCAGAAGAAAATTCGTGGGAACCAGCCCAAAACGTCCACGCTCCCAGACTAATTCAAGAATTGTTTCGTAACCACCCACAAAGGAGAAATCAGTTGGGCATCTGGAGGCTGCCCGTAGGGGGGGGGGCAATGTCAGGGTTCGCCGCGGCGCGTAGGTCTGCGCATGCGCAGATTGCCAAGACACACTAACATGCGGGAGCTAGGAACTGGGCGCCCGCGGCGGAAGTTGTGGATGCGCACTCGCGCACATGGGCGCGTGCTTGTCACAAATGATAGCACAGGGCACTCTATTTAAAACCGGCTCTTGCAATGCTCAAGTGCCGTATGGTCTTACTCCTGTTATCCTGTGTATCCTGAGAATTTGCTTGTTGCCGATCCCGCCTGACCCTGATCCGTTGACCGTCTCCTGCTCTGATCCCTGGCTTGTCTGACCATTCTTCTGTTTGCTCCTGAACATATTGACCTCCTGTTACTGAACCTGGCCTGTGACCCGTTTATCCTTCTGCCTGCCGCTCTGTACTGTTCTGCCTCCACCGTTACCGACCCGGCCTGTCTGACTACGCTTAGTTCACCTCTTCACATCAGGCTTTCACCCGCTACATGCCACTGGCAAGTACATCTACCACAGCTGGTTGTACCCAGGGACCTGAGCTGGTCTCGACCTGCTCCAAGTCCATCCCCACCATCAGTGGCTCTGGTGAACAAGCAGGTTGGGGCTTAGATTCTGCGCCTTTGGGAATTACGACCTGTGGGGCGCTAGAGGCTTCCGTCAGTCGGTCCGTGACACCATGCATGAAGTAGCCAATATGGACAGAGAATTACTGCTGACTGATAATACATTATGTAAGCCATCTAAAATTTACCCCTTTGTTACTACATTTTCCGCACAATTTAAAACCATCACTAAGATTACACTGTTCAACAAATTTTTATTTTTTGCCAGTTTTGGAAACAAAAGGATCCATTTCTTAATGAATTTCACATTCTGAGTTCAAATATAACAATGAAATTTGTCAATTGGCTCTAGTTTTTCTGTAAACGGAAAGTTTTCTACTATAGGCGTAATGACTACATAATGCACAATAATTATATAGATAGATGTCTTTCCACAAATATAAAGCAAGTGATATTGACTACATAACAAAGCCTAAATGGCATAATATATTGCATAGGATTACCAAGAAAAATTATAGCCATAAGCTAAGTTGAATCATTTTAATACTTAGGATTCTCACTAGTTTTGTCTTCAGTTTGTGTCGGTTTTGCTTCTCTTGGCTTTTCTCTTGTATTCGAGGAAAGGGCTATCTCTTACAACTGCACGTGACTACACGCTTCAGGTTCTTCCTCACTTGACTCAACCACGAAGGATTCTGGTGCTTTAGGAATTGGTAGCCCCTCTCCATGAGGAACTGGACGTATTGCCGATGGAATATTTGGATATTGCACAGATAACTTTTTCTTCTTATTTAGCCCTTTTACAATTGGAGGCACCATACAAAAGTAACAATTACTAACATGATCTGTTGGCTCTCTCCAAATCATTGGCACAGCGAAAGGCATAGATGCCTTTTTTCCATTCAACCATTGCTCCAGTGCCGTCCCACAAGAATTGCAGCATATATGTGGTGCCCAGCTCTTGTCCTGGTCTCCTATCTTGCAGCCAAAATACAAGTTGTAGGCTTTCTTAATCATTCCTGTTATCCTCCTTTTTTGTGAGATAAAAGTTATTTCACCGCAGATATAGCAGAAATTATCTGCTTTATTCACACAAGTTCGAGGCATTACTGAGTAGCCTATATAAGCATAAAACGAAATGTAAAGACGCTGTCGAACTACAATCAGCTACAGATACTGCAGCTTTTATGCAGTGAAGTGATGTAATTAAAGGCTAATATTGCATCATCTCAGTATACATGCAATTTTCTATTGGTCACCAGTATCAATTGCGCAATATGCAGCTGAAGTTGCATCATAATTTTGAATGGCTTACGTCATTAGATGGGTGAATATATCATGGAAACTAGAGCCAATCAACATTTTTTAGGGTCATTTTCATTTTCAGCACCCCAAAATTATGTAAGATTAGCTAATTTTATGCCCAAAACTTTTTACCAGTTGAACAGTGTTATTAACCAGAATTAGAAAATTTTAAAAGCTGATCCAGTTTTAACCAAGATCTTGCCAGACAAACCTGAGATCACGTTTAGGAGAGCCCAACCTCTGAGAAACATGATAGCCCCCAATATCATTAACCCGCCCAATAAGGGTTCCTTTTTTGACAATATGGTTGTTTTTTTCCCGTGTAACAAATGCATTATATGCACTTACAATGGACATAGGAAAAAGAAAGTTGAGAGTTTCACATCCACTAGTACTGGAAAGACCTACAAAATTAACAACTTCATTTCATGTAACAGTAGGCATGTTGTTTACCTCTTACAATGTCCTTGTAAAAAACAATATGTCAGCGAAGTCAATTTTCTTATTTTTATCTTCATTTTTATTCTCATTTTAATTTTTAATTTTATTATATATTTTTTCAGTTCTACACTGACATTTTATTTGAGTGCTTGAACTGATTTTTTATGAGGTTTATTGTGTTTTTATTACATTCATCATTGTTGTTATTAAAGTAAATTATGTTTTATATGTCTACATTTCCATGGATAGGACACTAATGATCAGTGTTATTGTATGCCATGCTGCTGGTTATGACCAGGATCACCAAGTATAATCACTCATTTCATTATCTATTTTAGAATTTAAGTTTGTTTATTGGCCCAGAGAAATAAAGTTCATGTCTGTGCCGATTACATTATTAAAAATCATATTTTTTGTATGTCCGCGCTAAATAACGGTTTCCGCAGCAACATACTCCTCCCTGGTGATCCTCGTTACACTGTTTGCCTTATGACTCTGTTTAGATGGCGCCTGCACATGCGCCGTCTGACAGGCTACACTAAGATGGCGCCCATTACGAAGACATTTGGCATTTGGAAAATGGCGCGTGGTAACGGCGCATGCGCCGTTTTCCCTATATAAACACACCATAGACGTCCATGGCTGTAAGCTAACCCCCTATGACTACGTGCCATCGCACGAAACGCGTCAGGGAGGGGCTACAGCGGTGTGACGTCATGCCGACCAGCGCCACGAGGGCCCTGACGGCCATCTAATATACTTATATGGTCAGTACCTCTTTTTGCTCCTGCTTACCTTGTATTTGCATGGAATAAACACTCCTTATCCTAAGGATACTACACTATTTGGCCTCCTCTGTTTTTAGCTACAGAGCAGCTATTTCCAAGTGTGGCAGCACAAGCAGGCAGTGAGGAGTATCTGACCAGATCTATATAAGGATCTTTGATGTCCTGAGGTTATCAACTCTAAATGCGCATTGTAATTGCGTATCTGGTGAGTGCGCAATCTTTACATACTCTATCACCTTATCCACGGATCCAGCCACTGGATTTCCGAAGATCATCTGGGATCTCATTTGCACTTACACTATGGACTGTATTTGTTTTTAGTGTGTAACACCATTTCACGTTACCAGTCACTACTTAGTGACATATTTATCTGCACTTTGTCACCAATTTATGTGATTATTTGCAATGCAGATTTGCCATCATTCTTTACTTATCGTATTGCATTTTATATCATATATGATAATTATTTGACCATAGTACTTTTATGAGATTTAGCGGATTATTTTAGCGCTGCACCCTGCTTTACTTGATTACTTTGAAGGTTTTATATGGTGCCTTTTGGTGTTCAGCTGCTGGCTTTACTTTAATTTGACTATTTGGCTTTTAGTGCTCACTCACCTTGTTTTTTACTACAGAAATCACAAATTTGCAATGATTGCCCCTAAAGGTTGTGCAACAAAATTATTAGGGGTTAAGGGTCCCATCGTTTTTGCTGATACCTTTTTCATATGTTTTATTATTTAAAATGTTTTTACGTTACTTTACTTTTCAATCGTTTTTATTGAATAATTTTACAAAGAGAATAAGGCAGAATTAAACAATTAACATCAATAAAGAGTGTGCCATCATATACACAGATAGAAACACCAAAACAACAAATTGTGCCATAACAAATGGTAGTGAAGTCAAGAAATAAATGGCGGCCAATACATAGTAAAGTACAGCTCGTCTTGCCAGCACAATATACATAATATAGAGCAGGGGTGGGCAAACTTTTTGACTTGAGGGCCGCAATGGGTTCATATATTGGACCCGGGGGCCGGACCAAGAGTAGATGAATGATGTGTATGTGTCATCCATAGTAAGTATAGTAATATTCCCCCATAGTAATTAATCCTCCATATAGTAATTCATCCCCCATAGTAATTCATCCCCCCTATAGTAATGAATCCCCCCTATAGTAATTAATCCCCCATATAGTAATTAATCCCCCATAGTAATTCATCCCCCATATAGTAATTCATCCTCCATATAGTAATTCATCCCCCATATAGTAATTCATCCCCCATATAGTAATTAATCCCCCATAGTAATTCATCCCCCCTATTGTAATTCATCCCCCCTATAGTAATTCATCCCCCATAGTAATTCATCCCCCCTATAGTAATTAATCCCCCATAGTAATTCATCCCCCATATAGTAATTCATCCCCCCTATAGTAATTCATCCCCCATAGTAATTCATCCCCCATAGTAATTCATCCCCCCTATAGTAATTCACCCCCCCTATAGTAATTCATTCCCCATATTAATTCATCCCCCCTATAGTAATTCATCCCCCCTATAGTAATACATCCCCCATAGTAATTCATCCCCCATATAGTAATTCATCCCCCATAGTAATTCATCCCCCATATAGTAATTCATCCCCCATAGTAATTCACTCCCCCTATAGTAATTAATTCCCCATATTAATTCATCCCCCATATTAAGTCCCCCCCTGTGTCAATTCACTTACCTTTGCTCCGCGCGTTCCTCTCGCCGTGTTCCCGCGCCGTTCCGGTGTAGCATGAAAATCTGTCTCCTATGAGGATCTGTCCCCCTCGACGTATCTGCGCATGTGCCAGTTTCAGGCATTAGCAGCCGATCGGCGATCTCCGGCACATGCGCAGATACGTCGAGGGGGACAGATCCTCATAGGAGACAGATTTTCATGCTACACCGGTCTTCAGGGCGGACTGTGAGAGGAGCCTAGCTCCCCTCACGTTCGTCACGCTGCCCTGCCTACACACATCCTGACAGCCATCCTACAGTATCACGCTCCGCGGGCCGGATTAAAAGGTCCGCCGGGCCATAGTTTGCCCATTGCTGATATAGAGCAATATAAAAGGAGTAGAAAGAGCAAAGAATAGAATAGAAAGGAAAATCAAGATGAGGGTCATTAAGGCACGGAGAGGTAGTGAATCCACAGTCCCCATGTAGTATAGAATTTCTTCGAATTATTGTGTAAGATACAGGTGAGTTTGTTGTTAACGATGATCCAGTTGTGTTTCTTTTTAACATAATCAAGGGGAATGACCGATTGTCGTCAGTGTCTAGCTATAGTAATTCTTGAAGCTAGAAACATATAGGAAATCAATTTATGGGATTTCTTGGGAATATTTTCTGGAAATTTGTGAAAGAGGACCGTCTCTGGGGATCTGCGAATATTAATACCCGTCACTGAATTTACCAAATTGAACATTTGAATCCAAAATCTAAATATAAGCGGGCATTGCCACCAGATGTGAAACATAGACCCAACCTGGCCACAATGCTGGAAACACATCGCAGAGGCAGTCGGATGCATTATTTAAAATATTTTGATGAATCAAATGCAAAGTCTGTTTTTTTAAATAAATATCAAATACACAACTATGGACGCAAATGACTTTTATCAGTTTTAGGTTACTTCAAAGAAAATTATGGGTTCTTCTATTTCCGTGGAAGGGTACCAACAAATGTATCCACGTCTGTTTAACAATAGTGTTCAGCACATGAATTATTTTAATTTTAGATTTGTTTTTTGCATAATTATTCTCCAACCCAGATGTCCAGCAAAATGATAATATATTAACAGTGATTTCCACAGCAGTTGTTTTTTTAAGGATACTTGTACTGGGTATACATGGAGACTGCTTTGTCGACCTCTCCTCCTAAAAATGACATAGTTGACATGCTCTGCGAAATTCTTCAATACTATGTAAAGGCATGGATGTAGAACAACTTTGTAGATTAGGTGTTCTGACTTCACTCACATTTTTCAGTCTTCATTCTTCTTCTGTGTTAGTGATTCAAAGTATAGAATGTAGAGACAACATGCAACTAGTATTTGAAGAAGGAGCGCCCATTTATATATTGATATAGGTTTGCTAACTCAAGGGAAAAGCTGATACAAAAATTACTTGCTACCAACTCCAATTTCTGTATAATATTTGATTTTGTTTTTTTTTTTTCTTTTTGATTCTGGGGTTTTAGCACAATCCAAGCTCTCAGTACTTCTATACTAAAATGAGTTACAGTATGTTATCCCTTATTATGTACCAATTGGTCCTACTGGACGATAACAGTTAAAATAAGACAATGTACTGCTGTGTAGTAAATCCCATAAGTTACAATTTTCTGATAACTGAATATGCAAATTGTGAGCACAGTGTGAGCATCTCATCACTGTGCTACGTCTCCTTTAATTGTCTAATTGAAGGCTGAGGGTAGGTTGGTAGCCAAGCTGCCAATAAGCCAGACTATGGTGCCTGGATCACAAGGCTGACTGAACACAACTATACTGTACATCTTCTGGCAGTTAAAGAAGTTTATGTACAGTATATGAATGTAAGTTGTGTACTTATCTGTCTACACAAAGTTCAGCTTGGAGCACTTAAAACAGACTTCCACAGTTATAATGGTTTTGTTTTGCAAAAAAAAATCAGGCCAAAGAACATAAGGATTCCCTTTTATTTTATAATAGTCAAATACATGAGCACTTAACAAATATAAAAATGCAGCAGCTAAAATGAGGCAACAATTCTTTTTGGTCTCTCCTTATAGATTATGCACATGGAATGCTATACCTAAAAATGATAGAAACATTCCAAGTAATTTCTGTGAGAAATGTCACTGCTATCACACAACACTACACAGTATTCTACCAAAGTGGAGTTTTTAATTAAAAAAATAACACATAGAATGTAAGAACAGACAAAGCATGTTGCCAAAATATGGCTTCTTCAATTTGCACCTTTTTTTGTAACAAATGATTTGTTGTCTTATAGCACCATTGAAAAGCGAACTACACTTTGTCTAAATCCTCAATTTTCCCCAATGAAGAAAGATTCAAGTACTGCTTAAAGAATACCAACACAACAATATGTTACTCTAATGCAAGTGGAGTGTCATGCTAGGCTCCCAGTGCAGAGCAGGAGCACCCATCAGTGGGTGAGCAGCAGCACTCATCAGTGGGTGAGCAGGAGCACTCATCAATGGGTGAGCAGGAGCACTCATCAATGGGTGAGCAGGAGCACTCATCAATGGGTGAGCAGGAGCACTCATGCTAAATAAAGATCAGCAATGTACATCCAAGTATACTGCAGAACTAAGTTGATCTCAGCTTTCCATTTACCTCTACTGCTCTGCTCTTTTCCTCTACTGACCCCCTTCCCAAAAGTCTCCCGTATTTTCTTGGTTGCATTTATTTTTTAAACATTTTTGTTTTGCATGGCGTAAGGGCCCATTCACACCAGAAACTGCATGTAAACACGCGCTTTTCCCTTGTACCTATGCAGGCATTCCATGCGTGTTTTACATGCTGTTGACACACGTTTACATGCAGTTGGCGTGCACCTTTCTGTCTGCATTTGACCTGTGAGGTCACTGCTTCTTTCTTTCTTTTGTTGAGCTTCTATGTGCACTGTGATGCGTTGTAGTGCGTTTGCACGCGCTTCACTGCACTGCAGTGGTATGAACTATGTCCACAGGATAGCCAGGATTTTTGACTGTCTATGTAGTTGGAGTGCAATCGAAAATGCATCCCACTGCGTTACAGTAGGTGTGAAAGGGACCTAAGAAAGGATTAGAATCCCATGCTCAGTTTTATTTTGTAGGGTTAATCTTGGTGTGTACAGGGAAATAAAAAGCGCATGGAATATGCAGTCCATATAGTCTTAATAAATTAATTGGATAGGGAATCCAATGGTGGAGTGACGGATAAACAGTCTGAATGCCCGGGCAGGTAGCAGTAAAGTGAAGCAGACTCTAATGTGGAGAAACAGAGGAAGAAACACAGCGCCTCTGAGTGTAGACTGTATTACAAGTTTAATAGTTAAAAAGTAAGTAGGCAACTCACATATTCATAGTAACAAACAGGCTCATATTAGAAGGATGTCCAGACCGCCTCATCGCAATGTTGTTAACCGCAATGTAAGTATGTCAAGGTAGGACAGTGGGGAGCACTGTAGAGAGAGGAGAGCACCAGGTGGTACCGCTGCAATAGCCCACTGTGAAGTCCGGAGCAGTGGCGTCTGACGTCATAAAAGTGCAACGCACTTTTGAGCATGCGCAAGGTCTGGCATAGACCAGTGCGTTCCTTTGTGAAGCATATGATACATTATGGATGGGAGGGTTATATGAGAAAAAGGGAGGTATAGTGGGCGGGATGTATGACAAGGGAACGATTCGAACAGGAAAAAATAATGAAGGGGAAGGTTTACCGGGGAAATGCTTGATGCTGGTAAACACGTGTACTGCGTCAAGCAAATGAAGGTGTTTATTCATTTAATTGGCTAGAATAATAATGTATTCTGCCCATTGAAATGAAACAATACTAAGTGCTAAATGTGACTAGTGTTAACACGCGTTTACACACATTTTTGTTGTGTTTAGTGTTTTTCTACCAAAACGCTGCTCTCCTGAACACTATTCTTCCGTGTTTGGGAGAGGATTGTTTTACTGCCTCTAAACTCTGGTAAATGCCTATGTGTATAAGGACACAGAAGCTTTTATTGAGTTGAGTTCAGGGGCTTTAGCAAAAAAATGCCCAAAGCTCCAAAAATGTGAGTTGGGAGAAGCAGTGTGCATGAGGCCTGGTAGTCCAGCATTGTAAGTGTAAGAGTTAAGTGCACAATCGAGCCTGGGTGCACTTTAGAGAGGAGGCTGCAAGGGATCAATCGTAGAGACTGAGGGAGCCTACTGGGGTAAGGAAAAAGATGTTACAGCTTTTACCTCTAACCCTAGGCAGATATGGGCATTTAACCCTTGCATTGTAGGAGGACCCACTGAAAGGGTGTTATTGAGGCAGATTTGGGCTTCACTTACCTTTCCCACTGCCCATGCAGCCAGGGTTCACCTAGTTGCAGAGGTCCTGCTATCCTTAAGAATCTCACGTCTGGGAGTGTCAGATGCCTGGTCCCTCCTGAACTCTGTGATTTATCCTGCTGACCCCTATGCACATTAGTTAGGGCCGGCAAAATGATCCACAGTCTCCAGCAGCAGAGCGAGCATCAGACACATCTGAAAGCATGAATAAAGTTAGCAGATGTATCTTACACCAACTGAAAGTAAAGATTGGTGACAACAGAACATTACGTTTATTGGCCTGGCTTCGTTAATTGTTTTCAGAACCAATAAAGTAACTTTACACTCCGGTCACATTGGGTGTGATTTGGGGTGTGATTTGGCGTGTGATTTGCATGCCAGGCGACTTGCAAATCGTATGCCAAGTCACACCCTGTTGTCCACTATTAGAGCGGTCATATCAGTGCGGTTCCGACTTTGTTGGAGCCCAACCGATTTCTAAAGTAGTGCATGCACTACTTTTGCTGCAATTTGCATAGACACCTGTGTCAGATGTCTTGCAAATCGCAACTGAAATTGGCATGTCATCCGATTTTGAAATCGTGCGACTTCACTTTTTTTTGGGGAAAAAAAGTGCATCTTATGGAGTGAAAAATACGGTAACTACTTCAGACATTTTGAGAGAAATAGAGAGAGCAAAAGCAGAGAGAGCAGTATGTGTTGAGATTACCTGTCTTTTTTTTGTGGTGTTTGGATGTGTTCCAGCTCATTTCTGTGCAGAAATTATTGCAGCAGTGTCCAACATATTTTCTTTCATGCGAAACCTCAAAGTATGGTATACCAGGTCCATTTGAGTAACAGGAAAATGCTTTGCATGCAATTTTTCATGATGAAAAAAGGTTCTGGACAGCATCTGGAAATGGAAGAGTTAAAAAAAATTTCCAAACGCAAACGCTTATAAACGCGGTTAGCCACGTTTACAAGCATTTTGCATTTGAAATGCTGATAAAATCTACTCCTGAACGCAAGTTTGTTGCGTTCCAAAAAAACGACTGTAAACTCAACTGCCTGTAATAGACTGTAAACAACCATGTGTACATGGACACATAAGAAAACATTAGGGAGAGTTCAGGGACTGCTGAAAAAAATGCAGAAAAGCTCCTAAACATGAGTTTATCAGCTGCAGTGTGCATGGCACCTTAATCTAAAAATACAGCAATTCTTCTTTCCTTCCTGTTTTTTTTTCTATACTAAGCACTGAACTTTGCTATATGTCAGATCATATAGTTGGACAAGAGTGGTATGTTTGACTGTAACTGCACAAGTCATAGGCCTGTGGGTGGCAACTGGTAGCTGACTCACTGCAGGAGGATGAGCACCATACCCACTTTTCTAAAAATGAAAAAAGTGTGTAATAGAATAAAATACAGTAAATCTATGAGCTACTGTACATCTCTAATTGGGAATTGTTATGCAATTTATGTTAGTCAGAGAAGGTCACCCTACACACCCACCTCTGCAGAGAGTGCACTATGCCACAAGGGTGTATGACTGCACAATGCCACAACTGCAATGTTGAACAGACAATTATAGTAACGCACCAATGTCTAGTAATTACTAAAATTAGTAGGTGCAATGTTTAGCAGCGTATTATAGGGACAATTGGATGTAATATTGTCAAAAGCATTGTGATTTTCTATTCTGATTGTTTCTATATTTATGCTTGGATAACAATGTCAGCCAACTGGTGTAACAGGATTGGGAGTGGTGTACAGTATTCCATGGTTTACTAGCAGGCAGGTAGAAGCTGTACCCTGACCTGTACTGAATCTAAAGTACCATGGAATGCTTACAAATCCTTGAAAAGGTGTTTTTTCTTTGGACTTACAGGGGGGACAATCTTGCAACCACAGCTACAGTCTTGTTTGTTTTCCATTTGGCAGCAGATCCGTACATATGTGTGGTAATGAACACTGGACACATAAAATGAGGGTAAATCTATTTTACAATATCCATTTCTAGGATTAAAAGGCTAACTGAATGTTATTAACCACATATTAAATGAAAAGAACATAAAATGTTTGTGCCAGTTTCTGGTTCGCTGCAAATATCATCAAATCTGCTCATTTGCAAAGCATATTTCACAAAACTGTGGTCACTGTTAGGGTCATTATTACCATGAGGCATTGGTTGGCAGTGCAGAAAATATGCACTGATGCTAACCGTATGAGAGGGAACAAAACCAAACCTATTTAGAGATAGTTTATCCAGCTTTTACCAATATTTTTGTGTATTTCACAAAACACCTTGCTTGCTATAGTTATGTAGTTCCCCATAGTATAAACACTAAAAATTGTAGCCGTTTTACACCTAGAACTGTGCTTTTAGAAAATTCCCCAATTACAGAAATTTACACTCATCGCCAAAAATATTTGCACCCCTGCATTTCTGTCAGATAATGCACCACTTCGCCCAGAAAATTGTTGCAGTTATAAATGTTTCAGCATTCTTGTGTTTATTTCTTTTGTTTATATTGGTGTGACACAAAAAAGTGAAGAAACAAAAAGCCAAATCTGACACATTCCACGCAAAACCCCAAAAATGGACAGGACAAATTTATTGGCACCTTCTCAAAATTGTAACAAATAGTTTCATTCCAAGTTTGATGCTCCTGTAAATTATAATTTAACTCACCTGTATCAATTAACAGATCTTGATGTTCCTGTGTCCACTGTGCCAACATTGTCATGAAGTTTACAGCCCATGGCACTGTAGCTAATCTTCCTGGACGTGGATGAAAGAAAAATTGATCAAAAGATTGCAATGAAGGATTGTTTAACTGGTGGATAAAGAATCTCGGTCAACTTTCAGACAAAAATCAAGTTGACCTTCAGGCACAGGGAGCATCTGTGTCAGCTCACACTATACGTCACAATCTGAATGAAAAGGGACGCTATGGTAGGAGATCCAGGAGGACTCCGCTGCTGACACGGAAACATAAAAAAGCCAGACTGGAGTCTGCCAAAACTTACCTAAAGCTGAGCCAGAGGACCGAGCATCAGACACATCTGAAAGCATGATTAAAGTTAGCACATGAATCTGACACCATGTGACAGTAAAGACTGGTGGCAGAGACAACAGGACAGATAAGTATTAACTGAGTACCTTCATCGCAAAACCAATGCTTTAATGTACAATTAGAAGTGTTTTAAAAGCATTTTAAAGCGCAGAGGTGCGAATGGGGTGAAAATGATCTATCTTCTTAACCTCCCTGACGGTCTAACTAATCAATATTTTTGAATGCCCAAGCGGTAGATTTTTTTGCATGGAAATGTGTTCTTTTATATTGTAGGACTGTAATTTTTAGGAATAACTCACTTAAATCTGTCCAAACAAGAGTCTAGTAAACATCCCGATATGATAAAGTTTGAAACACGAAATCATAAATAATATAATAAATAATTATAAAAAATAATATAATAATAATAAATTTAATTCAATAATGTACTCAACCAAAAACACTGAAATTTGAAATAGAGCGCCAAGTTCGCACATCACTGAGCAAAGTCGCAGAATAGTTTTTAGTGTCTGATGACGAATTTCCCCACAAATCATTATCGCTCAATTCTGCAAGTGATTCTAATTTACTATCGCTGTTCTCTAGCTGGTCTAAAACTGCTTTTTGACCTAAAGGGTCACTTTTTGGATGCCATGGATGTATCTCAGTTTCCAGGCAGAAAGAATAGTAACAATGTAGGCAGGGCACAGGACAAAGCACTCGGGACAAAATGTATGTGAAATGGTTTGATACAGTAATGTAATCCCTAACAGATTACAGTGTATTGTGTGTATGTCAAATTTTTACTTTTTTGAATCTTCCGCCGGTTCTGCCCACCGTACATCCTGACGCTTGCAGGGAACGGAACCCAGAAGATGGATGCCGGCATCGGCCAACGGAGATGGCCGGGCGACACAGCGGTAGGACCTTGTAGGGTCCTGGGACAAAGTAAGGCTCAAGGGACCGCTGCAGTGTAATCCTGAGTGTTGCTCGGGGTTACCGCTTTTGGTACTGAAATTAACCCCGAGCCACACTTGGGATTACCGCCAGGGAGGCTAATCACTGTTATCAATCACTGGCCTAAAAATCCCACGTCTCTTGTTTTAGTGATCAGTATCAGCCTGTGTGAACACACATCACAGTACACCTGTCATGATTCAACTATGCAGGAGTTATTTACATGAAAATGGTAAAAGCTCTTCTTAACAAGGGTTTCATAATAGTTCTTTGTGCATAGTCTGGCACATAAAATGATCTTGGAAGCAAGATGCAGTTTTTGTTCTCTAGTTCTCGTTCCCTAATATGGGAATGTTGTGAACCTTTAATCTAAAAATACAGAAATTCTTCTTTCCTTCCTGTTTTTTTTTCAATACTAGGCACTGGACTTTGCTATATTTCAGATCATATAGTTGGACAAGAGTGGTATGTTTGACTGTAACTGCACAAGTCACAGGCCTGTGGGAGGCAACTGTTGGCTGATTCACTGCAGGAGGATGATTATGTCACCCACCATACCCACGTTTCTAGAAAACAAAAGTGTAATAAAATAAAATACAGTAAATGTATTTGCTACATTTCTAATTGGGAATTGTTATATGTTAGTGAGAAAAGGTCACCCTACACACCCACCTCTGCAGAGATTGTTTGTATTAGCATGACACAAAAAAGTGGAGAAACAAAAAGCCAAATCTGACACAGTCCGAAAATGGACTGGACAAAATGTTTGTCACCTTCTCAAATATGTAAGAAATAATTTAATTCCAAGTTTGTGATGCTCCTGTAATTTGTAATTAAACTCTCCTGTATCATTTAACAGATTGCAAAATTGCAATGAAGGATTGTTCAACTGGTGGATAAAGAACCTCAAGCAATTTTCAGACAAATTCAAGTTGCCCTTCAGGTACAGGTAACAATATATGTCGCAATCTGAATGAAAAGGGATGCTATGGTAGGAGACGCAGAAGGACCCCACTGCTGACACAGAAACATAAAAAAGCCAGATTGGAGTTTGCCAATACCTACATAAAGGAAAGCCAAAATCCTTTTGCTTCCTCTGTCTACAGCACATTCTCCCAAAATTATAGCTATTTGGTAAGGCCCATCATTCTACAGTTTTCAGAAAAAGCAATGAAGCCTTTAAAGAAAAGAATTCAGTCACTACAGTCAAACATGGTGGAGGTTCATTGATGTTTTGGGGTTGCTTTGCTGCTTCAAGCACTGGATGTCTTGACTCTGTGTGCATGACATTATGGAATCTGAAGACTATCAAAGGATTCTGGGGTGCAATGTAGGGCCCAGTGTGAGAAAGTTGGATCTCCATCAAGGGTCATTGGCCTTACAGCAGGACAATGACCTAAAGCACACGTCAAAAAGCACCCAGAAATGGTTTAAGACAAAATGCTGGAGAGAACTTAACTGGCCAGCAATGAGTCCAGATCCAAATCCTATAGAGAACCTGTGGAGAGATCCCAAAACAGCAGTTGATTAAAGGAACCCTTTCAATCTGAGAGACCTGAAGCAGTTGTCAAAAGAAGAGTGGTCCAATACTCCAGTAGTGAGGTGTAAGAAACTCATTGATGGTTACAGGAAGCCATTGATTACAGTTATTTTTTTCCAAGGGTGTGCTACCAAATAGTAAATTGAGGGTGCCAATAATTTTGTCCAGTCCATTTTTGGGATTTTTCATGGAATGTGTCAGATTTGGCTTTTTGTTTCTCCACTTTTTTGTGTCATACCAATAAAAACAAAAGAAATAAACATAAGAATGCCCTAACATTTGTAATTGCAACACTGTTCTGGGCAAGGTAGTGCATTATCTGACAAAAATGCAGGGGTGCCAATATTTTTGGTCATGACTGTATTGTTAAAAGTCATGTACTATATATTTTTATAGTTTTAAAACTTTCCTCCTACAGTTAGGTCCATATATATTTGGACACAGGCACAATTTTAGTTTTTTTCAGGTATTTACCAAAACACATTCAAGCTATAGTTATATAATGGATATGGGCTGAAAGTGCACACTCTCCGGTTTAATTTGAGGGTATGTACATCCAAATTGGAGGAAGGGTTTAGGAATTACAGCCCTTAAGAGTAGCCACCCCCCCTTTTTCAAGGGACCAAAAGTAATTGGACAATTGAATCAAAAGCTGTTTCATGGCCAGGTGTGGGCTACTCCTTTGATATTTCTTCATCAATTAAGCAGGTAAAAGGTCTGGAGTTGATTCTAAATGTGGTATTTGCATTTGGAATCTATTGCTGTGAGCCTACATCATGTGTTCAAAGGAGCTGTCCATGCAAGTGAAACAGGCCATTGTAAGGCTTCAAAAATGAAACAAATCCATCATAAAGATAGCAGCAATATTAGAAGTGGCCAAATCAACAGTTTGGTACATTCTGAGGAAAGAAGAACACACTGGTGAGCTCAGCAACATAAAAAGGCATGGACGTCCACGGAAGACAACAGTGGTGGATGATCCTCTCTATGGTAAAAAAAAAACTCATTCACAACATCCAGACAAGTGAAGGACACTCTCCAGAAAGTGGGCGTATCATTGTCAAAGTCTACAATCAAGAGAAGACTTCACAAGAGCAAATAAAGAGGGTTCACCACAAGGTGCAAACCATTCATAAGCCTGAAGAATAGAAAAGCCAGATTAGACTTTACCAAAAAACATCTAAAAAAGCCAGACCAGTTCTGGAAAATAATTCTTTGGACAGACAAAACTAAGAATAATATTAAGAAAAAAGTGTAGAGAAGGCTTGGAACAGCTCATGATCCAAAGCACACAACGTCAACTGTAAAACATGGTGGAGGCAGTGTGATGGCATGGGCATGCATGGCTTCCAGTGGCACTGGGTCATTGGTGTTTATTGATGATGTGACAGAAGACAGAAGCTGCCGGATGAATTCTGCAGTGTTTAGAGATATACTGTCAGCCCAGATTCAGCCAAATGCAGCAAAGTTGATTGGATGGCGCTTCACAGTACAGATGGACAATGATCCAAAACACACTGCAAAAGTAACCCAGGAGTTATTGAAGGAAAAGAAATGGAATACTCTGTAATGGCCGAGTCAATCACCTGATCTCAACCCCATTGAGCACACATTTTACTTGCTGAAGGCAAAACTAAAGGCAGAAAGACCCACAAACAAAGAACAACCGAAGACAGCTGCAGTTAGAGCCTGGCAAAGCATCAGAAAGGAGGAAACCCAGTCTTTGGTAATGTCCATGTGTTCCAGACTTCAGGCAGTCATTTCCAGTAAAGTAAACAATAAAATGCAGCACTAATTGCCATAATGAATTGAATCAAAATAAAATAAACAAGTAAAATGACAGTATGCGTCTTAAAATTCAATAAATGAAAGTTCATAAATGAAAAAGTGCAAGATAAAATGTGACTTCTGTGAAGCGTCAAACTGGTACAGCAGAGTAACCGTGACTCATGTGGTGGTGAAACCGAGTGTAGATTACACTAACCAGATAGATGAGGTGCTTGCGCATGGAGTATTTAAGACCTACTCCTGGTACTGTGGATATGGAACACTGGAAAGGTAGCTTTCATCTTTAATGTAGCCACCAGGTGTCATGCATTTAGGATCAACAGAAGGCCTCCATAAATGCCAGTATCAGCCACCAGGGGGATCATCCCAGTCATCAGGTATTGGGTAGGCAGGATATGGTGAAAACCTTCAAAGGCCGGGGCTCCCATACAAAAAGAGGTGCCCCCCAGCTGTTTTACCACACCGCATGGCCTGTATAGGACAGCCGGCGGCCATCTTTGATTCAATTTGTAAGTGTGTTTGATTTTATTTGCAATATTCTTCATTAAAGCCTACTACACTATCAAAGCTCTTGTCTGGGGCTCTTTTTGTATGGGAGCCCCGGCCTTTGAAGGTTTTCACCATATCCTGCCTACCCAATACCTGATGACTGGGATGATCCCCCTGGTGGCTGATATTGGCATTTCTGGAGGCCTTCTGTTAATCCTGGAAGCATGACACCTGGTGGCTACAATAAAGATGACCGCTACCTTTCCAGTGTTCCATATCCAGAGTACCAGGAGTAGGTCTTAAATACTCCATGCGCAAGCACCGCATCTATCTGGCTAGTGTAATCTACACTCGGTTTCACCACCACATGAGTCACGGTTACTCTGCTGTACCAGTTTATTGACGCTTCACAGAAGTCACATTTTATCTTGCACTTTTTCATTTATGAACTTTCATTTATTGAATTTTAAGATGCATACTGTCATTTTACTTGTTTATTTTATTTTGATTTAATTGATTATGGCAATTAGTGCTGCATTTTATTGTTTACTATTTATCTTCTGGAGGTTTTAGAGGTTTACCTTTCATGCTAGCGGCTAGCCCCCGTTTTTCCTTCATATTGTCACCCAGCGCTTGATTATATTTGATTTTTATTGCCAGTAAAGTATTCTCAACAAAATATTAAAAATGAACATTTTGTTTATGATTATATTCAACTGCCCAATTACTTTTGGTCCCTTTAAAAAGGGGGGGGGGGCTACTCTTAAGAGCTGTAATTCCTAAACCCTTCCTCCAGTTTGGATGTACATACCCTCAAATTAAACCTGAGAGTGTGAACTCTCAGACCATATCCATTTTATAACTATAGCTTGAATATGTTTTGGTAAATACCTGACAAAAATCTAAAATTGTGCCTGTGTCCAAATATATATGGACCTAACTGTATAAAGGTATAGGGGCTGGTATGATCTTGAACAAAAACAGGTGTGTTAATAGGTTATGCAGCAAAAACACGCCATATCCCCTTCTGCTACTTTTCTCTAGACATAAAAAAGGCATTTGTTACTGTATTATTGCCTACACTATACTTTGCAAAAGTGCGGCTTTGGTCCTCACTTCTTGCGTGGAGTCTCAGCCCTTTACGACTCGCCAAAACTGGATGTCAAATATGCCAATTACAAATCAGATCTATTTCACATTGGAAGGGGCACGCGTCAAGGCTGCCCGCTTTTCCCTTTATTATTCGCCCTGCTTATCGAACTGTTGGCACAACACATCTGCTCTGACCCTAAAATCATAAACGAACTAGGTCATCACAAAACATGCTTATTCGCACATGACATCCTGCTGTTTTTATCATCTCCGCACGTATCGGCACCAAATTTGCTGACCACACTTACCCAATTTGCTCTTCTTTCTGGTCTCTCTATTAACATTCAGAAATCTATTGTACTTTATATCTCTTTGACTGAGGAAGAGTTGCACCTAGCCCAAGAAGTGTTACCATTCACACAGACTCGCTATCGCCTCCCTTATCTGGGCATACAGCTAACTGCTGCACATACTGATCTCTTTGCTGCCAACTACCCACCGATGCTAAAACAGGTGATGGGCTTAATGTCGAAATGGATAGGCAAAAATTAATGTCTTAAAGATGGGTTTATTGCCCAAACTTTTATACCTTTTTAGAGTTTTACCAGTCCCTGTCACAGCCTACTATTTGAGGATTTTGCAAAGGAGAGACATGGCGTATGTTTGGGGCACGACTAAACCAAGGATACCCAAGTCCACCTTGTATCTCCTCAAACCCTGCGGCGGATTAGGTCTTCCCAACTTTTATTCCTACTACTACGTAGCCCACCTAGAACACCTGCCTAAATACCATGCGGTCGGCGAAACCTCAATGTGGGTTTCCATAGAATCGGTTGATTGTGACCCACTGACAGAGGCTAATTTCAATTTGGCTCCAACCAGCGGACTGAGCTTTCTTATGTAACCCGATCACTAAACATCTTTCAAGCTGAGATAAACTTAAAGCTGTGTGCTTGCAATCTTTGCACAACCCGCTTCTTTCTTTCCTCAAAATCCCAACCTTCTTCCCAGCCTGGGATAGCCCTGCATCTTTCCATACGTGGAACAAAAAGGATCTTATCGATTTTTTCAAAATGGTCAATGCAACCTAATTTCTCTCTTTCCTGACTCTCTGCAAATCGTTCAGTCTCCCTCGCTCGTAGCTCTTTCATTATCTACCAATCAAAAATTTGTACTTCCCCTACATTCTTAGAGATAGTATACTGACTCATCTCTTTCAGTTGGAACGAATTTGTTCTAAAGACCCTCATGCCAGAAGCCTTATTTCGACTCTCTACAATCAAATTCTCTTTAAACCTAACCAAGGCACCCCGTCCTATGTTGCAAAGTGGGAGAAAGACTTAGGCCGCTCATTGGATACAGCTGAATGGTCAGAGATTTGGCAAGTTAGCAAATCCTCTTCGCCCAATGTTTTTGCAGTGGAAGCCAGTTACAAAGTTTTGGCCAGATGGTATCTAGTGCCCGCTAGAATCATTAAATTTACACCAACTAGCTCGGCCCTCTGTTTCTGCAGCTGTTCGGAACTAAACACGCATTTGCACATTTGGTGAGAATGTCCAGTGGCCCAATCATTCTGGAAGGAACTTTTTGCACTAGCCTTTGTTCTTTTTGAGGTAACCATCCAACCAGACCTCTCCACTGCTCTTCTCAATTTGAAACTAGCGTCCTTGACGCACAGACAACCTAAACTTTTTATCCAGCTTTGATTGGCTGATAAAAAGACCATAGCCAAGGTGTAGAGATCACCATCTTTTATTTTGGCTGAGACCAAGCATAGAATGCATCGCACCATAATAAACGCTAAACTGGAAGCTCTAGAAAAGGACCAGATTGGGAAATTCAAGACAACTTGGCAGCCATGGATCAAACACTGCCTTCCCCCTGACTCTGATGAGTTGGTGCTTTTACAATAGTGACACACTCACATAGGCATACCTAATCTATCAATATGTTTTGGTTGCGCCACCCCCAGGGACCCTCTTCTCTCCCTGACCTTTCCTATTCTCGTCTCTTTCTTTTCCCCTCACCGGAACCTGGGCTCTATATTTCGCTTTCTGTATCATCGCTACAGCTGAGTCTGAGACTTGGTAGTTGGCTCCGCTGGGCACCTTTACTACCCTGGCCCTGTCTCTCTTTCAGAGTGGTTCATAGTATTCTATTGTCTCCTGCCTAAACCATCCCTCTGAGTTTAAAGCCATAGCCTACCTCACTGGTGCTACCTTGATTTATCTGTATGTTTTAGGGTGTATTTTTTTCTACACACAATTATCTCATTGGAAGTGCCTACCTAGCCCAGTTGCAAATGAACTGTTAATCATCTCTAAGTTTTTTTCCCCCCATATATACCCTTTGCTTTGTTATATTTACATTTTGCATGGCCTCTTTCTTCTAATTGTCTCTTCGGATGTATGTTTTTCAATGAAACCAATAAAACATTTTTTTTAACAAGATCTTGAACAAAAACTAATTAAAGTGTGGCTCCAGGCAAACAGCTGAATAAACATTTAAAAATTATATAACTTCTTTTAGCACTAGCGGAACTTGTAATACTACTCTTCTATTCTTGTAATTCACATACATCTGTCACACTGCATAGCCAGGCCGGTGACACGTCTATTTCCCTATTCAACATTGCAGCTTCCTATGTCATCATTCTGCCTCCAGCCCATTCACTGGAATCAGAATCACTAACTCTGTCCAATGAACTGGGGGGGGTCGATTTATGAAAAGGCAAATATACTGTGCACTGCAAGTGCAGTTGCTCCAGAGCTTAGTAAATGAGGTAAAGCTTTGCAAAAAATACCCAATCAACATGCAAGGAAAATAAAAAAACAAAACATTTGCTTGCACATGATATGAGAATATAAATCAGCTGAGCTTCCTCTCAGATCTGGAGCAACTGCACATGCAGTGCACAGACTATTTGCCTTGAGTAAATCAACCCCAATGAGTTGACCACCAAAAGAAAGCTCTATTTGTGTGAAAAAATGCTAAAAATTTCTTTATAGGTACAGTGTTGCATGACCACGCAATTGTCACTCAAAGTGTGAGAGCGTTGAAAGCTGAAAATTGGCCTGGGTACAAAAGGGGGTAAAAGAGCCCAGTAGGCAAGTAGTTAAAAAGCCAGTCTATCCAAACATGATATTTTAGTTTTTGGTAGTCAGGCCCTGACTGCGTACTATAGTGGTGAGCTGTCGCTGTTGAAGCCTGTATGATCATTTAACTTATTTGTGCCTGCATATACCTGATATCAGGGGTTTTGGCTGTTCAGTTGTTAACCACTTGCCCTCCTGAGGATTTACCCCCCTTCCTGACCAGGCCATTTTTTGCATTAGGGCGCTGCATTACTTTAACTGACAAATTGCGCGGTCATGCAACACTGCACCCAAATGAAATTTACATCCTTTGTTTTGCCACAAATTGAGCTCTCTTTCAGTGGTATTTGATCAACTGTGCGTTTTTAATTTTTCGTGCTATTAAAAAAAAAAGGCCGACAATTTTGAGTAAAAAAAAAAAAAACAATATTTTTGACTTTTTGCTATAAATCATAAAAAAATATAAAAAATTTAAAAAAAATCTAAATGTCATCATAAATTTAGGCCAAAATGTATTCTGCTACGTCTTTGCTAAAAAAAAAAAAAAATCCCAATACGTGTAAATTAATTGGTTTACGTGAAAGTTATAGCGTTTACAAATGGCGGTGGTATAGATACTGGAATTTTTTTTTGTCAAAGCTTAATTGAGCAAGCTAAAGTTAGAAGTTGATACTGTGCACAGCTGCACCAGATTTTCCCACTCTCCAGTTTTAGTAAATCAACCCCAAACAGTCGATGCTGGAGAGTTCCAGGATCACCTGACAGTTCGTGGCTAGAAAACAAGGTGTCCATATTTTTTTCTGTAGAATTTTTAATTGATTTTATAAAATAGAGAATGATATATGAGTGTTACAACCAAAACTGCATTGGTTAGGAACACAGCTAGGAATAATGTCTGAAAGATGGTCGTCATTAAGAGCTCCAAGAGATACAAGAAACCACTGGAAAACCCATGCAAACTCTGATTATACATGAAATATTGCTGGAGGATGAACTAACTCTTTAAAGTAGACACAACAGAAGGATAAACTAAACCAGTGAACCATTACTTAAAAGAAATGCTTTGGCCATGCAGGGGAAAGAAAAAGGTTTACTTCGGTCCTTGCCGCATCTAACAATTACTTTCCCCTTGGCCACCATTATTCTCTGCTGGGAACAAAGTCAGGCAGATCTCCCTTAATAATTAGCACTGTTCTATGGGAGGAGGGAGTAAGTCACATGGTCCAGATATCTGTAAGTACCTGGTACCTCCTTTTTTTCCAGGTGAAGAACAATGGTGGGCGAGAGGCTGGACCTTAAAATGAATCTGGTACTCAAGCCTTGCATGTTCAAAGCATGAGTTACCTTTAAAATGAGACAAATACACTCACTGTCCACTCTATCGCTTCATTTGCTTGGTAACACAAATTGCTAAGCAGCCAATCACATGGCTGAAACTCAATACATTTAGGAATCTAGACTTGGTGAAGACAACTTGCTGAAGTTCAAACTGAGCATCAGAATGGGGAAGAAAGGGGATTTAAGTGACTTTGAACATGGCATGGTTGTTGATGCCATTATTTCAAAAACTGCTGATCTGAGATTTTCACACACAACCATCTCTAGGGTTTGCAGAGAACTGTCCGAAAAAGAGAAAATATCCAGTGAGTAGCAGTTGTGTAGATGAAAATGCCTTGTTTATGTCAGAGGAGAATGGGCACACTGGTTCAAGATGATAGAAAGGCAACAATAACTCATGTCAATATGGACCAAAATCAAGAGGAATGTTTCTAACACCTTGTTGAATCTATGGCACGAAGAATTAAGGCAGTTCTGAAGGCAAAAGGGGGTCCCAACCCAGTACTAGCAAGGTGTACCTAATAAAGTGGCAGGTGAGTGTAAATGAACAGAAGACCAATGGTAATCATGTGTGCCCATAAGATGTATAAATTATTCCAACAGAATGCAAACTTCAAGTGTGATGAAAACCGTGTCAAGCACGAGTAAAATGTTCTTCTTTTCTGTGCTCCTTTCCGAACCTGAGTTCACATGGATAATGCTGACCAATCAGAAGCCGTCTAGCCCATACTGTCAACCCTGCAAGAAGAGGAGAGAAAGCTGCTTCACAGGTCTGGGGATTTGAGATCCCTGCAGCTTTCTCTCCTCGCAGGGATGACAGTATGGGCTAAGGAGGTTTCCCACACCACTCCTGTGTGAACAGGCTACGACAGGCCTGGGTTCACACAGGAGCAGTGGGGAAACCGTATGCGATTTCGACAGGAATTGTACCGCATTCCTGTAAAAATTGCATACTATTCTTTCTGGTGCAATTTGCGTCCATTGATGCAAATTGCACCACAAAGTATCGGTTTCAGGTATCGGGAGCATTTTCATGAGTACTTGTGAAAATACTCAGTATCAGTACTGATACCGGCATCGGTGCATCCCTGGTTTTCACATTGAAACATTTTACAATTATTACTGTTCATTACCATGTGTAATATTTTAAAATTTGGTAGGTACAGCCTTAAGCATATTAAACAGAGCTTTTTATTGGAGTTTGTCCTGCTTGATTCAAACTGCAAATAGACATTTACGAGATTAAATAAACACTAGACACTACATATAACAATGAAACAAACCTGAATGTGTACGCATTCAAAATATACCTGTAAAAATACGATTGTTGAATGGACCATAAATTCCTTTTCTCCATTGTGAGACACAGATATACAGGAGGATTGGATGATAGCAAACAAAAACCTGTGGGCCAGCATGCATCAGTTTACTAGCAAAGCAGTATCAAATTAGTACAACAATCATATTTTTTTTCTTGATCTTTAAAAAGGACACAGTTCTGAAACCTCCATCAAGGTGTCCAAAAGTAGTGCAACTGAGGGGTGGGCAACAAAACCAAAAAACAGCTAACAGACCCAGCAAGAACATTAGCTTGCCTACAGCTCAAAAAGCCACCTGAAAGACCTAATGCCCAAAGTTGACATCAGGTGAGGCAGAAACATCCACCAGGTAAAACTTGCCAAAATGTACATGAAGCACTCACAGCTTTGGTGGAGTGAGCCTTAACTGGAAAGGGGAGATCCCAATCCTTGGAAACGTAAGCCTGTAAAATAGTGTGCATAAGCCACCTAAAAATGGAAAAACAAGCATTCAGGGCACCCTACCTGGGACCATCCTGAAGGACAAAAAGAATCAGTCTTGCTAAACTGTTACAACTAAAATTACATCTGGACAGATGAACATTTCCTGCTAGTGAACTGGAGCTGCACACAAGTGAGAAGTAGAGAGGGGAATGACTGAAAGGTTCAAATTGAGGCTTCAGAAGCACCAAGAAGACCAGATTCAAATACCATGGCACCAAAGGGAATTTGATTAGACAGTGAGAAGCGAAAGGTCTCTGGAACAGACTAGCAAATGCAAAAATCTAGCCTCTGATAGTATGAAGAATCAAATGGTGGGGTCCAGATCCCACTACAGGAGGGAGAGGATCCATCTCGTGAACAAACACCAAGCAAAAGAAATCTTCCACATTCGTTGATGTCCACACAATAAGAGATACTCTTGTGTCCTACAACCTGGGCTTCAACAGCTATGCCTTTAAATCCACTGACCAAGAGGTAGGGTGGTAAAACTATTTCTTGGGATAGCAGATCCAGTCCATCTAGCAGAGCCCATTACACAAGTCTTGCAAAGGCAGCATACCAGGCTCTCCTGGGCCAATCTAGGGCTATAAGAACTCCTAGAATGTAATCATCATCCCAGAAGACTACAGCCCATTCACAAAGCACAGCGTGCTTTGTGCATGCGCAATAGGACACCGGCGGTGAAGCCGCAAGGCTTCACTGCCGGTTTGCCTTAGTTAAGATGCCGGTGCCAGCACCCAACAGCCAACTGAAGAATCAGCTTGGGGTGGACACAGCTGGATGCATGGACAGGTAAATACCCTACTATTAAAAGTCAGCAACAACAGTATTTGTAGCTGCTGACTTAAATTTTTTTTTGAAAGGTGGCAGGGACCGGAATTCTGCTTTAACATAGCAGCATTAGTGTAATGCTACTTGGTTAACTTGGAGTGTGTGTGCCCCTACGATTTCATTTGATGTGAGACTGTACAGTTTGTTAAATCTGGAGGACAGGAGGTCCACACATCCAGTGTCTCCCACTTGCAACACAGGTCTCAGAACAACTCTGGGTGCAGAGATCACTGTTCTGGGTTTGAACACTGTTGGTTGAGAAAACGTGCCTACAAATTGTCCACATCAAGAATGTACAGGACCCATCAAAACTGGAACACAATGTTCTGTCCAAGACAGGATTTGCTCTACCTCACTGACTGGAGTAAACCCCCCAAAAAGTTTCTGCAACAGGAAATGAGGCAAGGACTGGTTGATCCAAAAGACCAGAGAGCGCACAGTGGATATTAGCTAGACGCTGATGGTACAAATTGAAATTGCGAGATTAGAGAGCAAGAAGATTGCAGGGAACAAAACTGGAGCTTGAAACTTTGGGACACCACCTCATGCACCTAGGCATCAGGGATGCAAGACTTCCTAATGTTTAGAATCAGACAAGTTGCAGCTGCAGGTGAAGGTCACTTCTATGTTTACCCAGTCCAGCAGAGGCCAAAGACCAAAAGCCAAGGTGGAAGATAAATACACTGGATAGCTGCGAATAAGGTGGGGAGACCACCTGCAGATATCAGGTGAAGATTCTTGATTAAAACGGCAAAGTTGCTAGAAAGAAAAAAAATCACAGATTAATTTTCTAATTTCAGCTTTATCCTATTCCCTGTGAGCTGCTAATACATAAAAATCTTTCCAGCCCTCTGAGACGTGCACCCTCTCTCTTAAAATCAAGGTAAATACCAGTGGGAGGGGCTTCAGTCTTCAGGATCCTTATGCGGACAATCTTGTCTGGATCCACCTCCTTTTCTTCTCCTGCGTTTGACTGATGTCAACTCTGAGCTGTCTGCTCTCCCCCTCCCTTCTCCCCCTCTCACATAACACACAGCTCACAGCCATTTTATCTGGGAACTTTACATGTCAGAACTGCAGAATAGCAGACAGCTTCCTCGTGTGCAGATAGAAGGTGTCTGTAAGAGGATCAATCTGAGCTATGTGTTGTGTGAGAGGAGGAGGGAGAGGGAAAGCAGGCATCCCAGAGCCAACAACACTAATCAAATACAGGAGATGGAAAGGAGGTGGATCCAGACAAGATTGTCGGCATAAGAATCAAGAGAAGACTGTACCCCACCAACAGGTATTTACAGTAAAGGAAATAATTATTTGATCCCCTGCTGATTTTGAATGTTTGCCCACTCACAAAGAAATGATCAGTCTAAAAATTGAATGGTAGGTGTATTGTAACACTGAGAGACAGAATAGCAACAAAAAATTCTAAAGAAATGCATGTCTAACAAATTATGCATTGATTTGCATGTTCATGAAGGAAATAAGTATTTGATCCTCTTCACAAAACATGGCTTAGTACTTGGTGGCAAATCCCTTGTCGGCAATCACAGAGGTCAGATGTTTCCTGTAGTTGGCCACCAGGTTTGTACACATCTCAGGAGGAATTTTGGCCCACTCCTCTTGGCAAATCCTCTCCAAGTCATTAAGGTTTGGTGGCTGACGTTTGAAAATCTGTGGAGGGAGCTGAAAGTTTGAGTTGCCAATCGGATTAAGGTCTGGAGACTGGCTAAGCCACTCCAAGACCTTAATGTGCTTCTTCTTGAGCCACTCCTTTGTTGCCTTGGCCGTGTGTTTTGGGTCATTGTCATGCTGGAACACTCATCCATGACCCATTTTCAATGCCCTGGCTGAGGGAAGAAGGTTCTCACCCAAGATTTGACGGTACATTGCCCCGTCCATCATCCCTTTGATGCGGTGCAGTTGTCCTGTCCCCTTAGCAGAAAAACACCCCCAAAGCAGAATGTTTCCACCACCATATTTGACAGTTGGGATGGTGTTCTTGGGGTCATAGGCAGCATTCCTCCTCCTCCAAACACAGCGAGTTGAGTTAATGCCAAAGAGCTCGATTTTGGTCTCATCTGACCACATTTTCAACCAGTCCTCCTTTGCATCATTCAGATGTTCAGTAGCAAACTTCAGATGGGCCTGGACATATGCTTTCTTGAGCAGAGGGACCTTGCGGGCACTGCAGGATTTCAATCCTTGTTGGTGTAGTGTGTTACCAATTGTTTTCTTGGTGACTGTGGTCCCAGCTGCCTGGAGATCATTGACAAGATCCTCATGTGTAGTTCTGGGATAAATCCTCACTGTTCTCATGATCATTGACACTCCGCGAAGTGAGATCTTGCATGGTGCACTAGAGCTAGGGAGACTGACAGTTGTTTTGTGTTTCTTCCATTTGTGAATGACTGCACCAACTGTTGTCACCTTCTCACCAAGCTGCTTGGCGATAGTTTGGTGGCCCAGTCCAGCCTTGTGTAGGTTTATAATCTTGTCCCTGACATCCTTGGACAGCTCTTTGGTCTTTGCCATGGTGGAGAGTTTGGAATCTGATTGCTTAATTGTTCCTGTGGACAAGTATCTTTTATACAGGTAACAAAATGAGATTAGCAGCACTCCCTTTAAGAGACTGCTTCTAATCTCAGCTTGTTACCAGTATGAAAGACACCTGGTAGCCAGAAATCCTGCTGAATGATAGGGGATCAAATACTTATTTCCCTCATGAACATGCAAATCAGTGCATAATTTGTTAGACATGTATTTCTTTTGAATTATTTGTTACTAATCTGTCTCTCAATGTTACAAATACACCTACCATTCGATTTTTAGACTGATCATTTCTCTGTGAGTGGGCAAACATTCAAAATCAGCAGGGGATCAAATACTTATTTCCTTCACTGTAACTTGATTTTAACAGAAAGGGTGCATTTCTCAGAGGGTTTGAAATATGTTTATGTATTAGCAGCTCACAGTGAATAGGATAAAGCTAAAATTAGAAAACCCATACTGCTCATAAGTCTTGAATCAGTGGAGCAGACAAAAGACTTTGAAACATTTGGAATACGGGCAAAAAACTAAGGCATATTGGTAGAAGGACCAGAGATGGACTACAGTTTTTTTTTTTTAATTTACCATGGTCCAAGCCTTCTGTAGGCAGCAGTTTAACTTTAAAGTTTCAGAATGTCTGCGTCACTCCTTTGGGAAAAAGAGAAAGCACCGTGCACACAGTGCATCTACAAAACAATCTTTCAGCACTATCACGTGATATTTCCTGCATACGTGCATGGCCCTGTGATGGTCCTATACCAGTACCCAGACAGGTCTACTTCCAGATCCCCATTTCAATCTATTTATGCCACTTCCTCCAGCAGCCCCTAATATCTGCATAAGATATATGTCAGCTCTATTAGAGCTGAGATAAAGGGTAAATCCAGAAGTATAGCAACTTGAATATCACAGGAACTGTTCGCTTCTTGTACCTACCGTCTCTCTACATTTATGGGCTCCTCCGTTATGGACAGCTAGAAGAACCAAAAAATGCTTTTTCTGAGGCCATGTGTGAAAGGCTCCTTGGACATGAACATCTCTGTATTAATGGTCTGAGTTTTATGTGCCAAGCAAAATAGCTCTTTCGGTCAGAAAATCAGTAAAAAGAAAAGATCATCTTAGGATAAAAGATAAAAAAGATAATCTTAGGAAAAAAACACAAATTTGGGATCCTTAATCTGTATTGTCTCTGAATGCACACTTGGAGCAGAACAGAGAGAAACTGCCCTAGTGCTAGGATATACCTATTACCTTACTTACATCAGCAGCGTTTAAAGGGAAGCTATAAGTCAATTTTCAGTGATTACATATTTTGAGTTAGAAGAAAGCATACCCAAAAGCATTTTTTTCCCCATTTAAACATGTTTGGTATGTTTTATCATTGTTGTTAAATAGAGATTGTTTGGCATTCTAGTGGGTGAATATCAGGTAAGTATTGATCACTTGCTGAAAGACTGTTGAGACAAAACCATTTACACTAACAGTACCATCCATACTGCTAATATGAATAAGACCTTGGGCTGATTATTTCTGGGAGGCTCACAATTGTGAGTATGGGTTATTTTTATCTCGTGATTTCTGAATTTAGGAGGGCAAAAAAAACATTTCAGGCAGTTAAAAGGCATCTCATACCAAACAGCCATTGTTTTTCAGGATACAGCCTCTAAAGTCTGCCTCAACATTTTGTTGTCAAACAATATAAGCAGTGTGAGAGACTTGCACTACTATGCAGGAAGCCATTTTTGAATATATTAATGACCCAATATGGCCATTCAATTACATATATAAATATATGCTTTAAGCATGAAAACATCTTGATAAGATGATCAACCCAATCATGCATAACTACCTATAAACACTTTAAAAAGACTATAGATTCCCTTTAAATGGACCAGTGTGTAGTGTAATCCCAACTAAAAGGGTAAACCAAAATATCGTGGGGGAAACGAAAAAGAATCCATGTGTGATGACAGATCTATCAGCAAGCCTGCCAGAGGTGATCCTATACAGAGGAATGTACAAAGTAACTTACAGAAAGTATGACAGGGGCTACATCTGTTGTAAATGTAACCATCATCATACAAAAGTGAACTTTAACTGCCCAGCTTAAAAAAAAAAAAAAAAAAAAGTCGGTGACTTACTAAAATTGTTCTCAGAAAAAACTTCCATCGTGCAAAAAAGTTTAAAGCATAAGACCCCCCCCCCAAAAAAATGTAATAGAGTGCAGTTTACCAGTCCTTAGAGGTGGTGGCTGCATTCACTTTCACTATTCAGGCTTCTTTTTCCCTTTATTTTGACCTAGTGATGCTGCAAATAACACCCTTCCTGACCCACTCACTTCTCCATTGTAGCTATGGAGGTAGTCATGGTTGTCACACAGACTGTACTCTGTCCAACCAGACAAACATGTCTGCCTTTGTTCATCTCCATTACATGGTAGTTAATGGGATTAATCGATTGTACAAGAACAATAAGGATGTTTGTGCTGTCTTCTCAGGTCACATTAAAGTGGAGCATTACCCATAACAATCTGAGGAAAAATAATGTTTTTAGCAAGGAACATATATTCCACATTAATATTTATGCTACCCAAATTAGTGTTTGCTGTGAATTGTCTCCAGCATTGTTCCTGTTTCTTCTTGCTGGAGGGTGCCATTTTGCTGAGCCCAGCCCAGAGAGAAGTAAATCTTTAGGCTTTCAGCAGATTGGCCTCTACATTTTTGTCAGTGTGCCGGAAAATAGAGAGCAACTGAACATGTGCAGAGCAGGGTGAGACAGTGTATTACTGCATTTCACACAGTATAGGCACTTATTTTTATGTTTTACATAGCTATATGTGCAAAAGGGGCCAGCCTATAGTGATCTAGCAGGACTTTAATTTCTGACTAAAGTTCCACTTAAAGTAAGAAGGACATGGCCTTTCCAGCAAGATCAATGGGTATTTTCTGTACTTGCTGAAAACATTCTTTGATGTGGTGGCTAGATTAGTTTCTTATTTCAGACTAATGACTATTACCTTTTGTTTATGGGTTTAGATATGCTTTATTTAAAGAAGCATTCTATCCTAATTCAAGCTTTCTTATATTGAAGACAGATTTGGCTGTGCTTTCAGTGTCTCTGACGCCTCTTTCTAGCCATCTTGGACAACGTTTCAGCACTATAAATCAATAAAATGCAGCGGAATAGTATAAACTCAAATACGGTGCTACTAATATCCAATGTGCATGATGAAGTCACATGACGTGACATAACGCGTAGGGTACGCCGATGACGTCAAGCCGCAAACCGGAAGTGCACGTGCCGCCATTTTGGATACGGGAATCCTGCACTTTATTCTACAGTTACAAAGTATAGTGAGTTTTTACTCTGCGGTGTCCCAGGTGGACACTTTTAAATGTGAGTGTATTGGAATATTTTAATAAAGTCGGTTTTATTTGGCAATACTTCACTATATGGAGCATTTTTTTCATGTTTGTGGAGCATTCTGGAGATTTTAAGTGCTGACGGTGGTGAAGATCTTGGTACCAATATACCCTCCCGGGTTAAAGGGACCAGCGTAGTTTGACCTGGTATTTTGGGTCAAACTTGTAGGTGAGTGCAATTGTGTGTCAGAGGTGGATGAGCACTAAGGGGTGACACAGAAGCATCGTACATGTGTATACAGTAGCGTGATCGCACAGACTCACCTAGAGAACAGTGGATTTAAAGGGATGGTTCACCTTTTTTTTTTGTAAATCATAATTTTGGGACACTTATTGATAGTATATTTGGCATACTTGGTATATTTGGTATACGATGCACAGGAGATATACCGCACAAGCACATGTGAAGATATTGGAGTGTTAAAGGGACAGTCCACTACTTTGAACAGTTAATTTGATATTTGTATACACTATTCATTCTGCACTGATATATGCAGTTTTATGGGTATTCATATGTATGTGCTTATATATATTTGATGTAGCACATATTATTGTCATGAAGCACAATTTTTGTTTTCACTATTCGTTTATGCACGTTGGATATTAGCAGCACCGTATTTGAGTTTATAGTATTGCGCTGCATTTTTTTGATTTATGGTTTACATGTGGGAATACATTACATGCTAGCTGCAATATCTGTCTCATTGGAGGTCCATTGCGCTGAGGATTTTTTCATACAACGTTTTAACACTATTCCTGCCTTGACAATGACCTACAGGAGGATAGCATCAGGGTGAATATGAAGATATACAGATATATATATATTTTCGATGTACAGAATTGGTAATTTGGACATCCATAACCTGCAAGAGAATGTGCAGAGAAAAACAGAATCATTTTAAGGATGAAAATGAGAGAACTCTTAAGTGGGTTGTGCCCACAATGTGCATACTTTATGCAGATATGCTTATCTATGACAAGATAAACAGACAAGACAAAATAAAGGTTTTCTAGACTGCCCCAGGATATGGGCTCTGCAAAAAGAGTGTCATACCTATTGCAAGACATACATGAGCAGCACATATGACAAAAGAGAACGCATTATTGCCTGTTCTTATTATAAACACTAAGACTAAGTCTCAGGAACCATTTTACTGAAAGCAACTTATGCTGGCCATAGACGGTTCGAAAATCGGCCGATTTTTGCACTGTTAGTGGGTTAATTGGTCGGCCAGTTTTTGGGTTTTTTGCACTTTGAGATTATCAGTCATGTTGGAAAATTAGCCGATTTAGAAAAACAGCCGATTTTCCCGTCAATGATGGCTAAATTGGACGATCGTTTTAACAATAAAAAAATTGCGCATGAGCTGTGACCTGCAAGGAACAGAAGTTTGGCTGTTATATGGGGTGAACTTTATTATTTAGTCGGCCGATTTTTGGGATCGTTGGTGGTAACGTCGGCACGATGAACGACCGATTTTTCGTTTATCGTTCGAAAAATCAGCTGATGTTCGACCCGTCTATGGCTTGCTTTACAACCATTCTCAAGCATGCCTGCAAATCTCTGAGAAATGATAAGGAGTCTTACAGCACTCGAGTGCCTGTTTATTCTTGACCTCTACCTAGAAGCAATACGATTAGTAAACCGATTTTCTGCATGGTCAGGCCTGACTCTTTCAGTGTTCTCTGCCATCAACTATCCCTTTACGTATCTGGTAGAACACAAGAAAACTGAGATTCAAAATGGTTCTAATTGAAAAAAAGAAAATAAAAAAGCAAATGACAGCAGTCAAAGATAAAACAAAAGCACATCTGCAGGTTCTGCAGCAACAAGTAATAAATAATCTGGAAAATATCCTTGAAATTCCAAATTCATACAAAAAAATATATATGACTATCCAGATATAACTTGAGCTGTACATTTCCTGAAAGGGTGGCAAGTAGTACCTGGTGTCCACGGATTTATCCAATAGTAACAAAGAGATAAGACTTATGAAGTGTCTAGTGTGGAGAGTTTCAATGTACGAACATCCTGTGTCTTCACAGTGTACAGCTCTGTGCTCTCCTCAATAAGTCCTGTGTATCTCTGATACTGTCCATTCCCAAGTATTATGAACCGATGATGGGACACAAACAGGAGACCAAAATATAGTAGTAGCGATAAAGTAATGGATGGTGAGAGTGGGGAATTTAAGAGTCTTTTAGTTCCTTTCCTGTACAAATACAGTCTCTTGAGGACACAAGCCTGCTTCCTGTAATGTGATGTCATAGTCCAAATGTGATAGCTTTCGTCTGGGAAAGTTTGTTAAAAGCTCAAATCGCTCGTTAGGGTAACCTTTTAGCTGAACGTGTTTTACCAAAGCCTGCCGAGAAAGATGAAGACAATGTTACAAACCAATGGCATCACAAAACCATATTACACTAAAAAATGTTGTATTGTATTTGCATCCTGCTCTGAAAACTCTGTTCAATACAGTCTATGCCTGGGAACAATGGCCATTACACCATGTTAAAGCTAACAATATTACCCAGGCCAACACACATTTTGGTGCCTCCAATGTTAGACCTGTTCCTGGGTAAATAAGACCCGCTGATCACAAAAAGGGCACAAATTTTTTCCCTAGTTTTTGAGATACAGCATAAAGGCCATAGTCCACTCTTCATTTTAATATAGTGTTTTATTTAATCTTGTACCATGAAAGACACATAAAAAGTAGCCATAACCTCTACGGTGCCTGAGCTGCAAAAATGAAACAATATGAGTGGCAATATTACACACATCCTATAAAATCATATCTATAATACAGTTAACAACGTACACTTTAGAATCCTATGTTTCTGATGTAAACTTACAGTTAAAAGTACGTGAATACTCTTACTAGATCTGCTAACTTGTATGCAAAAACTAGGTAACAGAAGAACAAATTGTTCAGAAAGATCTTTTCAGACTAGGTTCACATTAGCCCCCAACACTGCGGGCTGGTTGCGGGTATGGGAAACAATGCGATTCCCACAGCCGCAACCACCCGCAGCCTCATTGCGTTTCTCTTACGAGACGGGGGGGGGGGGCATTCATTCTGAATGGCACCCCCACTTATCCTATCCCACAGCGTGATCATGGAGTAACCACACAGAAATTGCATGGTCAAAAAGACCATGAGGTTTCCGTGCGGATGCGTTTTGGAGAAGGTGCATACAAATTTTCCTTGCATGAAACGTGGCCACAGCAGCCCATTCCAATGAATGGGCTGCCATGCCCACGCAAAGTGTGAACCGGGCCTAAAAGATTATGTAAATTCAACCATATCTAAGAAACTAGAACTGATGCAGTCTAGTGAATGAAATTTCCTGAATCAGCTCCTCAAATAACCCCAAGAACAGGTCTAAAAAGCAAGACACTTAGAAAAAAAAATTTTTTTTTTGTTGGGCTGTGTTATTTATCACAATGACACTAAGTACCCTGCAAAATGTGCATATTAGACCATCAATCTGAATCAGATTCTTCCTTCCCTAAAGCAAGCCATAGAATATGCAATTTTCTTTCCTTCAACCACAGGTTCACTCCTGATGCGCAATGGGAGGTTTCCACAGCATCAGAATACAATGATCACTGCTGGCGGCTATAGCTGCCAGCAGTGATCACTGTATTCTGAAGCTGTGGAAACCTTCCAATCGCAATTCAGCCAATCCTGCTGAACAGCTGTGAGGCAAGCCACTGAATTCACATACATAGGATATCATTACATGCTGGATTTTGGTGCAGTAGTTCTGAGCACAGGGCTTTTGGGACAAAAAATAAGTAAAATAAGCTGCTATTTCATAAGATCCCCTCAGCAATCTCTACTGTAAAACAAACCTTACATTTTTATTCCTTATTACACAAACCTTAAAAAAAGAAAATTAGCTGTGAACTGTTAAACTGCCCAATAACACGTAACCTCTAAAATCAACCCCTAACAAATAACCCCCTAGAGCTAAACCTACACCCTAACACTTTACCTCAATCCAAACCCTACCCTTTCAGTCACATGCTGGCAACACACTAGGTCATTTTATTGCTTTCATTTAATACTGTGATAAGCTTCAACCCTTCTGGCAGTATATTAATCCAGTGCAGGAGTCATTAGCAATGAAACAGAACTAAAAACCACTGAACTGTGAGACATAAAATGGGTTGATTTACTAAAGCTGGAGAGTCCAAAATCTGGTGAAGCTCTGAATAGAACCTAATTAGCTTACAGGTTTTACTGTCAAAGCTTAACTGAACAAGCTGAAGTTAGAAGCCGATTTGCTACCATGCACAGCTGCACCAGATTTTGCACCCTCCAGTTTTAGTAGATCAACCCCAGTGAGCATCTGTAGACAGATTTATACAGTACACACCTACAAATAAGAGGTGGCATGATTGATAGATAGATAGATAGATAGATAGATAGAGTGTTTTCCCCTTTACTGCATGAGCTATAGTGTCATCTATGTATTATCCTTTTTATATATCTATTTTTACTGTCTGCTACCTATAAATAAAAAGGTTTTAAATTTTTTCTCTACTGCAATACCTTATTAACATATGGCATTTGTTTTAAGGCACTTACCATTAATTTGGCTTTCTCTGGTAATGTAATCTGTTCTCTTTTCCCATCAGGGTACCGTAACATTAACTTTGCTTTGGGTCCTAATGAGAAAGAAATTAAGCAAAGTTGAAATATGAGCAGTACACAGAACGCCACTTTTACGTACAAGCACAGTATTTATGGTGGTTCCCTTTCATCTAGGAAGTGCAAATTGTGGCCTAATAGCAGTCACAGATTTCTTCTTAACAAAAACATGACAAAAGATAAGCAAGTAGCTGAAATCTAATTCTATAACATAATACAGACCAGGCTTGGCAACATTGAAGTGGCCAACGTGTAAACATTTGATGCACATTCATAATCCAATCAGCGAGTGCAGAAAGCACAATTTCTTGAGCGCATTACACGGCAGTCCACGAAAACTGCATACCAACATATGTACGTGTCCTGGTATAAAATCAAATTTGAGAACAAGAGGCGTATAGTACTCACCGTTATTATCAGCACAATCTTCTGTATGATCTGGATTGCTGCTATGTTCTTCTAAACAAGGTTCAGCCTGAGATTTGGGAGATTCTTCTAGGTGTACATGCTGGCTTGGAAAGTCTGGTTCCACTGCCGTGTCTTCCACAGGCTCTGACTGCTGCTCTCTTTTGTGATTGGCATTTTTAGATGTGGCCTTCTTGGCTTTACTACTGCAAGTCTCTGGCTCTGGCAATGTTTCCACAGGAGTCCCATCTTCGTCCTCATGGTCAGATCCACATACAGAGATGAACTCTTCACTGCCAGAATACAGCTCAGGATCTGACTCCTCCTCGTACTGAGAAGTTTGCTTCGTTGATGTAGAGTCAAAGTGGGTTTCCTGTAGGGATGCACGTATCGCCGCTTCTAGTTGGCTGTCTTCACTGGCATCTATGAGGCTCTCCTAAAAAGGGTCAAAACATATCAGACAAATTCTACATAAAATAAAATCTTTATAATAGCAAGACAATAGTGTGATGTTGGAATGATTTATTAGCTTTACCTAGCCCAGACACATTTGTTGCCCCTCACCCAGTTACTGTGGTCACATGTTTGTTAGTAGATGTACAAATGCTGCCCCAGCAAAATGGCTCCATTCTCTCATATGACCATTATTTAGGTCCAATGAAGTCAGACACCTGCTTTTATACAGGGGTTTTCTGTGTAAAATTCTGTGATGTTCTGAGAAACTGCCGCTTTACATAAGCCGTAGTAAATACCTTTCTTCAGAAGTTGAAATCAGGACAAACAGAAAATTCAAGCACAATTTCAATACATCATTGGTAGGCCATTATTCTATCTTGAGTGAAAGGAAACGGTGCAATCCTGGCACGAATGCAGACCCTTCTACTGGGATACTGGTCGGAATTCCCATGTTGAATCCATAAAATGATGCAAGATACAAATACTCCATTATCTGACCTCTATTGGATTATCCATAGAAGTAAATAAAGAATTTAGGCACTTCCCGACTGATATACGCATATATACATCATTGGGAAGAGGTGGCAATATCAGATTCATGGCTGTTTCAGCAGCAGCCATGATCCTGATATTCTTTTCAGCTGGCAATGAAGTTTCTTTTAAAAGTGATCGAGTGGCTAGTCAGCCGCCAGATCATTTTTACAAGCAGCTAAAGGGTGCCCCACACCTACTTTGCCATGCAGCGGTATCTCTGGGCTCTTCTATCCCTCTGGGAAGCCCAGGGCCACTGTGGGCAGTCACGCCAGCTGACCATAGAGGTGTTGGAGAAACTTTCGTGTCACGTACACGTGTACGTGACACAATGCGTAGATGCGACGTGGTGACGCACTTCCGGCGGAGCTCCATTTTGGTACACCAAGTTCATATACAATACACCCATACTGTGTGGTGTGACAGCCTGATTTCACCTAACAAATGTGTTTTACTGGCGTTTTTTTATATGGTATATCAAATAAACAGTGTTGCACTATGGAAGATGTATTCTTTGTCCTTTCATGGCCCTAATGGGGTACATATCTATTGGCTGCACTACGGTTTACCTGTTTGTGGAAGAGGGATCCACGCTGTAAGCAAGCTACCAGTGAGGGTCTGTGGAACCAGAGGAGCCTGTGTGGTCTGGAGAGATTTTCTACATAGGATCCAGGGTGATTCATAAGGCGTGTTGACCCTTTTGGGTCGCATTCAGGAGGTGAGGGGGCATGCCTGCCATCTAAGGATATCTATTTATCATTTGCACTGGCACTGAAGCACCTGTGTGAAGATTGAAGCACTTTTTTGCAGATTTTGCACTTTGATTGGACACTTTATTTGTTTTGCAGTTTTTTTTTAGATATTTATGACTATTTATGAGTTTTGCATTTTACACGTCACTTTATTGAATTTATCCCACATTGTTTGGGACATTATTTCCCAATTGGGATTGTTTTTTGTCACTTTATGAAGGCCCTTGTTTGGGACCTGTGAATCATATGCACTTTGTATCACTTTATCATCACTACTGCAGACACTGATTTATAGACCTCTTTGAGGATCTATCACTTATATATGTATATTGAGTATTTTTTATATTTTGTGATATTTGCACATTTAGTCATATAGCGCTACACCATTCTTTTATTCATTTACAATTGTCCATATATAAGTATTGGATAGGGTGTTAGCTGCTTACTGTATAGATATATTTAGATTCCTATTAGCACAGGGGGATTATATCATTTCTAAATGCAAATAAGCACGTAGGTCCCGCACGCATATGTAAACGGTGATTGCGCCACACGTGAAGTATCACCACAAATGTCAGAATGAGAACAATCATTTTAGCACCAGACCCCCTGTTTAACGCTAAAGTGTTAACCTGTAAAGGCTTTTAAAGTGTCACCTATGGATAATTTAATGTAATGTAGTTTGTCTTTAAAGCATGGCACAAAATCGTCTTTTACATTTTACCAAAAACTGGGTATTATATTGTGTTTGTGTGCAGTAGGAATTGATAAAAATTAGTCTTTTGCTAAAAACTTGCGATGTAAAAATGGCTGCTCAAATATTGTGGGATGTAACTGCAAGCACCTCCATTTTATTCTTCAGGGCCTCTGTTTAAAAACCTATAATGTTTAGGGGTTCTGAGTAATTTTCTAGCAATAAAATGCTGATTTTTCCATGTATATAAGAAATGTCAGAATTAGCCCAGAAGATGCTAGAAGAAAGGGGGAGGTGCCAGCTAAGTGCAGCATTAGTAAAAGTATTTATTAATACAAGATTAAAAACACTCACAAGACATGTGAATATTACAGGCTCTTTATTATTGGGTCACCGCTCACTCCAAAGTCCTGCAGTGTCCGAAGCTGCAATCCAGCTAGGAGATGGAAGAGAAGGGGCCCTAGATGCCCTGTGTACCTCAGGAAGTGCATCGGAACCAGCATGGAACGCACGGGTGGACGTGACGTCACCAGGAGGAGAGGATTGGAACAGGTGACAGGCTACACGCTCGGAGCTTCAACTCCTTCTACAGGCCTCCCCCTTTCTTCTTGCATCTTCTTTACACAGAGTTGGCCAAACTCTGCCGATGGCTGCCACCGGTGCCGATTAGAATTTTATGGACTTTGTATATTTTATCTGAAGGACTTTTTACCCTGTTTTACCAGTATTTAGACTGGCTAGAACTTTTTTTTTCTTTTTTTGGATCAAGTAAGCCAAGGTTATAAGACTTCTCAGTATTTTTGTGCCGTTTATGATCCCCTGGGGTGGAGGGTCCCTTACTTCATGTAAAGTTAGATAAAATTCCTCCAAAGTAAAGTAAATCCCTGGTTGTCACCTGTGCTCCTGCTAACTCAAACTTTGGGATTTTCTTTCACTTTCAGTGATAACAGTCACCAGGACAAATAGAGAGGGTGAATCTTGATAACAGGAGCATGGAGAGCAATAAAAACCTGACAGGTGTTCTAATCCCTTTACAATCTATCCAAAACTATAAAAGGAAAAAAGTTTTGCCTTTAGTTAGGCTGCATTCATACCTGAGCGATTTTCTGCTTGAATCTCTATAACGCTCAGGAAGCCAAATCCTAATAATTTCATTGGCCCCTGTTCACATGAGTGTTCTGTCGCCTGAAGCAAAACGCCTGTCACTCAAAAAATGTACGAGCTTCTTTTTGGAAGATTACAAGCCTTTTTGACCCCATAGACTTCAATAAAAATGCATGAAAATGTGTGGCTTGAACGTTCTACGAGAGTTTTGTTGCACGTTTTCTGCTCAAACAGCAGCTCTCCACCCCTAATCCATCCCTAATTTTCTCCCCCAAGTGCGTTCTATTGGCTAAACAAAAACACCTGAAGCTGTAAAAATGCGAATAATACAATAATAAAACCCTTGCAATAGACTTCTAAAACTGCTCAAAAACTCTCAAATAAAAACGCTGGTAAATCTCTACGCTCAGGTGTGAATGCAGCCTTATAGTTTATTAAACAACTTCTGACAGCCTTTGTTTCAAGACATACAGCAGAAACAGAATTTACCTACAAATTGTACAAGAAAATAATATTAAATGAAAAGTACAATGTCTTCCTACTCACAGAACGTGGTCGCTTCTTAGGTGGACTGCTGGAGAGACCATCAAGCTGGCCATGTTCCCCTAAGAATCCAGTAACTTGCTCCAAGAAGGAACTCACATCTAATTTGTGCCACTCAACCATCTTCTGACCTATTTACGGTAAAATGGCAGTCAGTAAGTTCATGGAGGAACCAGAGAGCAAAACCGGCTCTCTAATCACACTCACCTGTGCGAGGGTCCAGAATGGAAACATATGGGAACTCAGATAACTTGTAGAACTGAATGTACCTCTGTCCTTCTTCACTGTCATGATATACCTATGCAATCAAAGCATGGGACATTATCACTAAACACCAAAAAATATAAAACAAAATGTACGAAGCAGGAGTTAAGTATTATGACACAGAGTGTTTGTTATAAAGTGTGATCACCAATGGTTATGGTACAACAGCTAGTAAAACTGAAAAGACAAGGAATGCATTAAGGTAAAAAAAATGTTTACCGTTTAGAACCACTTTAATATGCAAAGTACACAAAGTGCACAATTCACAAAGCTAAAGTCGGCCATACACTAGTAGATTTTTGAATGAATGTTCTTGCAAACATTTGTACAAAAAGTTTCATCAGTACATTCAATGAACTTACGAATGTATTTACAAAGTACTTCAAAAACGCTTCCTTTTAACATTCGATTTTGAATGTGAGTGAGAGTGAATGGACACTTTCACTGTTCGAAATTTGTTCGTTCAATTAAAATTTTTCACCCTGCTCCTTTGCATTTTCTCATCACTGGGGTCAAAAACAAAAACATAAATTTGACCCCACTAACAATCAGAATATAAAAGGAACATCCTTAAAACAAACATTCGAATGAGTAGCTTAACACTAGTGATGCACTGATATAATAACTGCAGAAAATAGGGTTATCAGTGGTTTGCTGATACAGAACAGAACAAAAAAAAAAAAAAAAAGTGCCAATAGTAATATCTGACTTCAATGCAAGATTGCGGCCCATTAGCTTCAATGCAAACCCCCCCCCCCCCCCAAATGACTTCAATGCAAACTCCCCTGTACTATGTCTGCAGACTCTGGACATCATCTCCTGTACTATGTCCGCAGACTCTGGACATCATCTCCTGTACTATGTCCGCAGTCTCTGGTCATCATCTCCTGTACTATGTCCGCAGTCTCTGGTCATCATCTCCCGTACTATGTCCGCAGTCTCTGGTCATCATCTCCCGTACTATGTCCGCAGTCTCTGGTCATCATCTCCCGTACTATGTCCGCAGTCTCTGGTCATCATCTCCTGAACTATGTCCGCAGTCTCTGGTCATCATCTCCTGAACTATGTCCGCAGTCTCTGGTCATCATCTCCTGTACTATGTCCGCAGTCTCTGGTCATCATCTCCTGTACTATGTCCGCAGTCTCTGGTCATCATCTCCTGTACTATGTCCGCAGTCTCTGGTCATCATCTCCAGTACTATGTCCGCAATCTCTGGTCATCATCTCCTGTACTATGTCCGCAGTCTCTGGTCATCATCTCCTGTACTATGTCCGCAGTCTCTGGTCATCATCTCCCGTACTATGTCCGCAGTCTCTGGTCATCATCTCCTGAACTATGTCCGCAGTCTCTGGTCATCATCTCCTGTACTATGTCCGCAGTCTCTGGTCATCATCTCCTGTACTATGTCCGCAGTCTCTGGTCATCATCTCCTGTACTATGTCCGCAGTCTCTGGTCATCTCCTGTACTATGTCCGCAGTCTCTGGTCATCATCTCCTGTACTATGTCCGCAGTCTCTGGTCATCATCTCCTGTACTATGTCCGCAGTCTCTGGTCATCATCTCCTGTACTATGTCCGCAGTCTCTGGTCATCATCTCCTGTACCATGTCCGCAGTCTCTGGTCATCATCTCCTGTACCATGTCCGCAGTCTCTGGTCATCATCTCCTGTACTATGTCCGCAGTCTCTGGTCATCATCTCCTGTACTATGTCCGCAGTCTCTGGTCATCATCTCCTGTACTATGTCCGCAGTCTCTGGTCATCATCTCCTGTACTATGTCCGCAGTCTCTGGTCATCATCTCCTGTACTATGTCCGCAGTCTCTGGTCATCATCTCCTGTACTATGTCCGCAGTCTCTGGTCATCATCTCCTGTACTATGTCCGCAGTCTCTGGTCATCATCTCCTGTACTATGTCCGCAGTCTCTGGTCATCTGCTGTAGTACGTCCGCAGTCTCTGGTCATGTCCTGTAGTACGTCCGCAGTCTCTGGTCATCTCCTGTAGTACGTCCGCAGTCTCTGGTCATCTCCTGTACTATGTCCGCAGTCTCTGGTCATCTCCTGTACTATGTCCGCAGTCTCTGGTCATCTCCTGTACTATGTCCGCAGTCTCTAGTCATCTCCAGTAATGCATCCGCAGTCTCTGGTAATTTCCTGTACTATGTCTGCAGTACATTTATTAATGTTTTCCTCCTCTAAAAACTAGGTACGTCTTATGGTCCGGTGCACCTTATGGAGCACAAAATACGGTATATTGATATATATTTGAATATTTTGTGTATAAGTTTTTGATTAATTTTGTATTTTTTTTAATATAATTCTAGACTGTATTGCGGACATCTTTTTTTCCTCTGAAGAAGCCCAAGTCGGGCAAAATATGTTGGGAAGTATCATCTGTACACCGCAATAAGCAGTCAAGTGTCTTGTGATTGTGAAGTTTGGTGTAATTTGTTTTACTTTAAATGGAATTTTAATGATATCAATAAATTTTTTAAATTTTAGAAAAATATTTTCTAGTTATTGCTGTGCACCTATGAAATCACATAACCTTGCTTTAATTACACATATTTGTAAAAGGATGTGGTGCAATATTGTGTTCATCAACCACTCGCCATATCCCAAATACTCTGTTAAAAAAAAATATAAAAAGGGTTAACAAGCATTTGTCTAGTCTCTTAGTGGACAAAAAAAAAGTCATTTTTATGAATCTGGGAACCCTGGATACCGCTACACCACCCAAGGATGGATAGGGCTAGCCTTCGAGGGTTGGGACAGGTGACCTTCCCCAGTAATCGTCCTGGAGCTTGAACAATTTTCATAACCATTTATATGTGTGTGAAGCAGAACCTATTTTATTCCTTATCTCTCCTTTTCCTTCCTGTCCAATAGCCACTTCATTCTTTACCCTTTTCTTGCTGGCCATCCCATATACTGTGCTACACATGCTGGTCATGTTCTCCTAGATGTGAAGTTCTGTATAATCAGCAAGAAGTTCCCAAATGTATGTCTTACGTATAAGTTACCTAACTTGAACACTTAGGAAATGTGATGATATCATATGCAAACCTCAAAAATTGACTTTTATTCTCTGTTGACTGCAGCCTGTTTTATGCTGGTCTGAAAGCTATGCTTTTGGCATTGGTCTATAAAATGCTGATTGAGAATGCACTGAAATTTATAATAATATGGTATTGTACTTTCATTTGAAACTCAAAAACATTGAAACAGAAACAATATATATAAAACATAATCGTGGAAGATAATCTACCTGCCAGAAGATGAAATGTTCACGTATTATAGACTTTACAGAGTCATTACTCCATATATCCCGATTCAGGCACTGGCAGGCAAAGTCCTGCACATTCTGTATGTTAATCATGAGCCATTTGTTCTTTAGCTGTCCACATTCCTTAGCCTGTAGGTTATAAACAAAAAATATAGCAACTATACATTAAATATATGATATATTAACCTAACCTATACATGCACTCTCTGCATTAAGGTAAAAAAAAAAAAAAAAAGTAGGTCCATATCCAGCTCCCCCTCCTTAAACACTTATCTGAATCCATTCTCGATTCAGTATTATCCCATCTGCAACATCTCTTCTCCCCTCTCGCCTCTCTCATAGGCTTGGTTGAGAGCAGTGGGAGCCACTGGTTCTTGCTACTGTCAATCAAATCTTGTGAGGAGGGAGTGTGGGGGGTGGGGCAGGACTGAGCTGTGCTGTGTGTGTCTATGGACGCACTGCTTGGGAGTGCACCTGCACTACTGCCCTCGTAGCAAGTAACATGCTATGGAGGCACTTAGAGAAGGTAGGAGTGGAGAGTGCCAGAAAGTGACCCCAGAAGACAAAGTTCAGGGCTGCTTGGGCAAAACTATTGCACAGTACAGGCAAGTAGAACATCTAATTTATTTTAGAATAAAAAAAAAAAAAAGACATGGCTTACAACTGCTTAACCTATAACTGAATCAGAAAGTGTGAAATACTTTAAACAAGCAGCTCATATTAAATAGGTGCTAGCAAGAAAGTGACTGGAAAGAAGTGGGATGAGGGAGCAGGTGCCTCAGACCAAAGGGGGAACAGTATTACAACTTCACGCATCTAGTGACTGTCAAAATCCATTGGTAGAAGTGGTAAACCCAGTAACATTAGGTTATAATTAAATATATATATATATATATATATATATATATATATATATATATATATATATATATTAGTAAATAAAATCATTTTTGTAAGAAAATATCAGCAAAAAAGACATGCTTGACCTGGAGAAAAAAAGCAAACACAAACATATTTGTATTACTTTAGATGCACCTCTTCACTCAACTTGTGGAAACATGTGACCCTTCAGCCCTTTTAAGTTGGACACAACTGATCCAGAGTAAGCCATCAGAGTAATAATGAATCATACCTCAACATGATCAAGCAAAGACAATGGTATTCACTAATGCTAAGCTCTGAAAACAGGAAAATGATTAGAATGTATGGGACAGTGGAGGATGAGCCAAGGTACTAAGAAAAGGGCTTGGAAAACTTCAGCGCATGTATTACTCAGCTATAATATCAACTTCAGATTATAGGACAGCAGGGATGGGGTGTGTGTTAAAGGATTAGATGCAGCATAGTGTTTTGGTCCCCTTCACGAACAGATATTTGGACATAAGCTCAACTCACAATTTTCAGAGTTTACAGTTGACTGTGACTTCCAGAAAAGAGTTCCGCCACTTGAGTTAATGGGTCACCTCTGGATTTCCTCTTCTAGATTTATTATTTCTCCTTTTAAGGTGTTCTGAAATTAGAAAATAACATGTGTAATAGCAAAACTGCCTATGCTATTATCATGTTTTTATTCTAATTCAGCACTCCTTAAAAGGAAGTACAAAGCCTCCCTACCAGTTTTAGATCTCATTTTTACAGAAATCGTACTTGGGCTCTGCCTATCTGGCTCATCACTCACTATGTCAACAAACAATTCTAGGAACACCACTGTGACCCTGTCCCCTGCAATAACTAACCAGTAGTCTAGACTTTAAGCAACATATGATTAAAGGAGAACTCTTGGTAAATCACAATCAATGCAAGTGAATGATCATGATACGGTGTGAAAAAAAAAAGTTGGATAGTGTTGATCTGAAGCGGAGTATGAGGTTATTTCTCATACTTGGAGAACACCACCAAAATCTTTTTAGAGGCCTAGTAATATTATAACCAATCTGTGATAGATCAGATTCAATGACTTATGCATTCTAGCAGAGTATAGCTTTTAATGGGACCTACTGGGGTCTCCTGACTGTCACAGAAGCAGGTCCTTTATAATTATTGAACTCCTCCTGTGTGCACCAGGGGAGCCCCTAACTTGGACACAAGCTAAACTTAGACCTCAGGGTGCTGCAGAACTCCAAGTTGAAGCTGAGGTCAATTTAGAAGTTCAGCTTGTGTGCAAGACCAGGGGATCGCTAGGTGCACAGAAGAAGAATTCATTAGTGAAAAAGGCACTTGGGGATACTTTGTGGAATCTGCCCATAAGCTGTAATGTCAATTACGTGATAATATAATTTACTTTAAAGTATGTATTACTTTTGTGGCAAATTTAAAATGGAAGGATAGAATTGACTTACTGATGGGATATGAACTAGTTCCACAGCAAAGACAAAACTTGCAATGACAATGAACAGGTTCAGTTCTACTGACTTCACATGAAGCCCACATCAGAGAATAGCAGCTTACATGGGAGGTGTTTTTTTTTTTTTTTTTATTTATTTAAAGATCTATTCTGCCCCTTTTTAAAAACTGTGCTGAGGAAAAAAACATGCTTCTTATAGAATGATTATTTTGCAGGCTTATACAGTTGCCCTGAGGCCAGTTAAACTGGTGTTTCCCCAAAAATATCTAAACGGAAGAAGTAATTTAACTACAAGGCAAACTAAAACACAGTGACCAATTCACCATCTAAAATATCACAGGTGTTTGCAAAATATTAGAAGCCTTAAAGAGGCCATATTAATGAGCCAAAGTTTGCACAGGACTATCATAGTAATGGATCAGGCTGCTGGGACCATTGACAGTGTTGGAGTACTATCAATCTGCAGATCAACTTTTCTGCGATGTAATGTGTTTTCTGTGTAATACATTCATTTTATATAGATTTTTTTTTTACCGACATCTAAAATGTAATGCTCAGATTAGTGAGTTTCCAGAGTATGAAAATTAAAAAAAAAAAAAGTGCGTACAATGTGTGTATTTGACAAGTATTTATCTTTACTCCCATTAACGCTCAGAATTCAGAATGCCTGTAAAGGACAGCATGGTATAAGATCTTATAGCAGGGATCACACCTGTGCAGTATGCAAATGCACACACCTTAGGGATAAGTTCACCTTTTGGACAAAAATAATAAATGTACATTTTTTTTGCAGGGGAAAAAAAAAAAAAAAAAAGGGAGAAATAATTATTATTGTCCAAAGGAGCCTGTAAAGCATTGCACCAGCGATCAGTAGATAGCTAATGCCATGCATGTCTCCTGCAGACCTGTCAGAATATCTGCTTGCTGTACGGGATGTACGAACAAGCAGCTATACTGACAGGAAACTTAAATGAACTACCACGGCGCTCCACAGCACTGTGGTAGTTCATTGAAAACTACAAGCCCACAGCTGCTAGGGCTATCTGGACTTGTAGGCACTCATTCACAGAACACTATGAATGAGTGACACTGCCATGTGGGAGGAGCTCCGCACGGCCATGCTGTTTTCCCCGTACTGTCAGAGGGAGGTGGCAGCGGGCAAGGCTGAGGTTATGCGAACATGTTACATGTTTCAGCCTAAAAATGGGTGGCACATGTAACATGTTCCAAAGGTGAACTTATCCTTCAAAGTGTGTTATATTGAATTGTAACATGCGCTGATTAAAGACAGCCAATTCATTATGAATAGGGTGCCGACACAAGCCCAACATAGTCAAAACTGCTCGTGACCATTTTTCCCCAATGTAACCCATTACAGGTACAGTGCATAGTGTGGGAACGCAATGCAAAAGTGTGATCCTAGCTTCAAACAAACCATTTAGTAAGAACAGGTCAATTTGAAAAAACATAGCTTCTATTGTCTGTGCACTTCGCCCTCTATGTAAAAACACAAAAAAATGCCAGTGTGAATGAATGCTTTCAGTCAACTCCTCCAAAAATGTGCCAGTTACTTTGCCTGGTCACTAGCTTATTTAGCCAAAAGAAATAGGTATCATAAAATGGAGTATGAGTGGTTGCTGAGGGCATTTTATAAAAGCTCATTTAAGATACATCTATTTACCAGTTTCAGAAGGTATTCAAATATTTAAAATTTTTTCTGCTAGCCAGTACCACCTCACAGCCTCCTTCACTGCAAAAAAGTACAGACAGGGTTCCACATAACTTGCTATCATCACCTGCCTGAAAATGGAAAGCTTATTAGAGATGACCTTCTAGTAATATTTCAAACACAGCAACAGCAGCCAGAGATAGCAGTAAACTCCAGCTTTGTGGTGCAATCCAAAAGCCACATCTGAACCACCCCATAGAGAGAGACACATTTGGAGAATTTCAAAGGACAACCAGATCCTCCCATAATACAAACCATGGACATACCGTCTCAAAACTGCCTTTATGCATAAGATCTATAGGCGGTCGGAAAAGGTCAGCCAATGTAGTTAACTTTTTATCCACCACTCCTCCATTCCGCAGCTCCTGCTCCTGCCGAACTGCAATGCCCCAATGTAAAACAGACACATTAATATGATCAGAGAATATAAAAGCTGTTACACCTACAGTGAGTGCAATCAATGCCACTGTAAAAATAGTGCAATAATGTGTAAATGCATAGTAAGAATAAAGCAAACAACCTACTTAAAGCCATTAGAAACGTATCAAAACTAAACCATTTTGGGAATATATTTCAACATTTTTTAATGGCTATTCGAATATAGCTAGAAATGTTCAAAAGGATTGACAAGGCAGTGAATTTATTACCAAAATCAAACAACTACACAATTACAATCTTTACAGAAAGTCTGTAGGGGTGACCTAACACTGGACCTCACCCTCAGTCCCAGCTGTACTTACCTCCTGCAGTCCATGTGACGGAGCTCACCAATTAGAAGCCATCTGGTCCTTCCAGGCAGCGGTGGACGGAGAGGAGTGAAAGCAGCAGGGATTTAAATCTCTGGACCATTAGTGCGGTTTGCAGGAGCCCTGACAGTTCAGGATGCAGGAGGTAAGTACATCAAGGACTGGGAGGGGGGGGGGGGGTTCTGGTGTTATGTAACTTTACAGATTTTTTGAGTAGGTGAACTAACCCTTTAAAAACATTAAGAGTAAGAACTAGTTTATCTGACTGGCTTTGATGATGGATCAAATCATTTCAACCTACAGTGCTGATTGTAAGGAGTAAATGTCCTAGAAGTCTGTCAAATAGAACCTTTTCCTCTATTTGCAAAGGAAGCTGGAAAATGTAAGTCTTTATGTTCAAAACACTTATATATATAATATATACTAGTCACCTGTAAAACCATGCAAATATTCCTGTATGTGTAGCTGTTGCTCTCATTCAGAAGGATATCACTGAATTTCAGGTAACTCTAAGAAAGGACTCCACTTGCATAAATAACCAGCTATAGTAGCAGACGGAGCAAGTCCCTGCTGCTAAACGTCTTCTGCAAGTTGTGTGTGTGGCTGACTTAATGGTTTACAGAACTGAATGCATGGAGTCAGGGATCGATATCCCAGCAAGTGTCTGCTGTCCATCACAGGTCCCTTACTGACATATAAAGCAGCCATATGCCTACAGCCAATAAGAAATTGTGGAAAGATCAATATAATATTTTAATGACTTAATTATTAATAATGTATTCTATTATATATTGTAGATTCCAGTAAAATAAACAGAACATGAATACAAGCACTGATTAAAGTTAATATTTCTTGTAACATTTATAATTCCAGATGACAGGAAGTCAGCTGTAAAGAAAAATTCATTTCACTCAAAACCTAACTTTTATCAGCAAAATGCAATTTAACATTTTTTTTCTTTAATGAAAAAATGAATCCTTCTAACTCAAAGAGCTCTACGTTACACCCCAGCGCCTAAAAAGATAGCACACAAATATCTGTGATAATCATAAGCAGTTACTTACTGGTCTCAGTCTGGAAATCCCGGAAGCCGTCAAATATTGAACGTGCTGGTCTTCGCCTTTTAGGAGCTGATTTAAAGCAAAAATGAAATTATAAAGGCTTGGTGTCCTGTTCAGATGTTGATAATCAAGAAGAAAATACATTTATTGAAAAGCATTGATTTTATCCCCTTAAAAGGGTGCCTCAGGGTCAGAGCAGAGTACCAGTAAGTAACATCAGAACTTTTTATAGCATAATGGCTGAAACTGTTGCTGTGAAAATGCAGAACAAAAAGCATTACCTTGAAAATACCTTTGTGAGTTAAACAGGCAATGTGAATTAAAACATATGTAGGGATAACTACAATACTATTTGCAGTTCTCAGATTGTTTGACAATTTTTAGATGCAGCTTTTCACAGATTGATGAACCTTTGCCCATCTTTACTTCTGAGACACTCTGGGGTTGATTCACCAAATCTGGAGAGTGCAAAATCTGGTACTTCTCTGCATAGAAACCAATCAGCTTTCAGGTTTTTTGTCAAAGCTTAATTGAACACATCCTGTAGTTGGCAAATTTACATACGTAGCTCTTTCTCACTTGATACCGATTTGCTATCTGCTTTACGGATTACCACCTTTTGTGGAGTAACCTATTATGTTTCTTAGATTACTTGTCATTCCTATTTCTGACCTTATTATTATTATACAGGATTTACATAGTGTCAACAGTTTGCTCAGCGCTTTACAATATAACGGAAGACAATACAGCAACAATACAGTTCAATACAAGAGGGAAAGGAGGGCCCAGCTCCTTGGAGCTTACAATCTAAGAGGAAGGAGCTGGTGGTACAAAAAGGTAATAACTGTGGGAGATGGATTGGTAGAAGGAATAGAAGATTCCATTATTAGCTGAAGGCAGGATAGGCTTCCCAGAAGAGATAGGTTTTCAGAGATCACCTAAAAGTGAGCAGAGTAGGCGATAGTCTGATAAATTGTGGTAGAGAGTTCCAGAGGATGGGGGAGAAGCTCTGGAGAAGTCCTGGAGACAAGCATGGGGGGGAGGAGACAAGAGAGCTAGAGAGCAGGAGATCGTGCAAAGAGCAGAGAGTACAGTTTGAGTGATATTTGGAGACAAGATTGGTGATGTAATTTGCAGAGTTATACCTCTAAACTCTTAGAACGCTTAGTCTACCATCGCCTGAGCTCCTACCTCACTGACAACAACCTTCTTGACCCTTTACAGTCTGGCTTTTGCTCACTACACTCTACTGAAACTGCCCTACTAAAACTCACTAATGATTAAATGATAAAACCAATGGCCAATACCCCATACTCTTACTACTTGACCTCTCTGCAGCTTTTGATACTGTTGACCATCCCCTCCTCCTCATAAAATTCCACTCTCTTGGCCGCCGAGACTCTGCTCTCTCCTGGTTCTCCTCCTACCTATCGCAGCGCTCCTTCAGCGTTACCTATAACTCGGTCTCCTCCTCTCCACTTCCTCTTTCTGTAGGGGTCCCTCAAAGTTCTGTCCTTGGACCCCTTCTCTTCTCCAACTACACCTCCTGTGTGTCAGTTATTAACTTTTGTACCACTAGCCCTCCCTCTTAGATTGTAAGCTCCAAGGAGCAGGGTCCTCCTAACCCTCTTGTATTGAACTGTATTGTTGCTGTATTGTCTCCCGTTATATTGTAAAGTGCTGAGCAAACTGTTGGTGCTATATACACAGTACGGGGATAGAGATTAAATTGGTGATGAGCTTGTGATTAGAGAGAGGAAAGGGGTGTTGTGAGGTTGCACAGCTGACCTGCTGTAATATAACATATGTTAAGCCTCACTGGCGCAGTATCTTTTTTTTTTTTTTACTGTATATTTTGCCGCTGAAAATAAACTTTTTTGAGACATGTTGCTGCCATCAATTTTAAAATGTCCTTATTTTTTTCTTTAAACATTTGATAAGCTTTCTATTGTGAATAAAATATGGGTTTATGAGATTTGCAAACCAATACACTATATTAATGCATATTTTGCACAGAATCAAAATTTTTTTGGAATTGGGGTTTTTTACATTTCAGCCAAGAACTAGGAGCATGCACCTATGGGCGGTACTATTTCCAAGACCCCACTGTCAATGACTGCCACATGACATACACGACTCAATCAGGAGCCAGTCAATGTGCTTCCTGACCATTATGACAGCCATGACAGCCAATCATGGTAAGTGTATGATGTTTCTTTACCAGTATTCACAAAGTGTCTTTTATTCTTTTTACAGAATACAAGGTGATTTCTAAATGGAAGAAGGGAGAGGAAAAGGAAAGTGAATGACAGGATCCTTCACTATGGCAGCTCTTTATCCCCATGGCACTAAAAGACTAGCTCTGCCTGTACATTCTGTCTGTGAAACTATGAGTTTAAAAGCACACAGCAAGGATCCAGGACCAAGATTGTCATAATTAGCAGTAACATTTTATACAGAGCACAACACAAAAATATTTTTTCATGGAATTCAGCTTTATTATGGAAGTACTTCTGGCCAAACCTTTGATACAAGAAGGCTCAATTTACAGAGCTTTAAACACAAGGATAAGGCTCTCCAATTTAGCAATGTGACTGTAATTTTCAAATCTCACTGGGCTCAGCTGAAAACAATGGTCAGTTTATGGAAATAAGTATCCTTCTCTTCATATACTAGGTTTGTGAATTCAGCATACTGTATTAAGTACAGAGCTTTATGTCAGGTTGCAGATTTTAAGAGTGAATATATTCATCTGCTCAGAAGCAGCATGCAAGGCTCTGACATAAACAACCATCTTTTGTAAACATGACAATACTTGTCCTACTGATCCAGTCCTTTTACACCATGTAAACAGATTAGTGCCTGCACCCTAGAGACATTTTACCAGGTTACACTTCACAACATGCAAGACTCTTACCGCCAAATATTTCAGGCTCCACAAGGATTTCTTGTTTCTGTGGAATTGGTGCGCGCACATCATCTCTAATGGAATGAGAAAAACGCAATTAATGTATAATGGTATTTTAAATGTAATTACTTTTACACATGGTGTACAGATTCAGGCTAACGCATGACAATGCTACAACCGACAGATCCATTCTTCAACTTAGTATCATTATTGGTGAAATGAAAACATTCAGTCCATCCCAGAATAGGATATATTACGTTTAAGCTGGACATTAGTCAAGGCTACAGTGTTAACCGATAGGCTTAGTTCACATTGGTTTTGTAAGCAGGCATTTGCGGGGCGTTTTTAACGCTCCTCATATGCCCATGGTAATGATACTGTGGGCAGCACACAGTGCTGTTCACATTAGAAAAACATGAAGCCTTAGCATTGCATCAAAATTGATGCCTCATGTTGAGTCAGGAGGAGATGAAATCCTTCAACGCCTCCCATTCAAGACTATGGTGACGCTCCTCAAACACCTGGCAGGCGTTTGCGGAGCGTTAATACCATTAGGTTTATTATAGGCGTTTTTAGTGCGGTTTAACGCTTGTAAATGCCTATAAAATGCCTCAAAACCTCGCATAGGGCGTTTGGGGAGCGGTTTTACGCTTGCAGAATGCCCATACTTTAAAGCTCATTAATGCCTGTCTCACGCTATAGGGGAATTTTGGAAGCAACAGAAATTAGTCAAGTGTGAACAAGCCCTTAAAGGATGGTTTAATCACTTGGCCTCCAGAGGATTTACCCCCCTTCCTGACCAGGCCATTTTTTGCGATACAGCGCTGCATTACTTTAGCTGACAATTGCGTAGTTATGCAACGCTGCACCCAAATCAAATTTACGTCCTTTTTTTCCCCACAAATAGATTTTTCTTTCTGTGGTATTTGATCGCCTGTGTGGTTTTTATTTTTTGCGCTATAAACAAAAAAAGACCAACAATTATGAGAAAAAAAAAAAAAAAAACAACAATATTTTTGACTTTTTGCTATTAAACATGTCCAGTAAAAAAAATTTAAATAAATCAAATTTCATCACAAATGTAGGCTAAAATGTATTCTGCAACATGTTTTTGCTAAAAAAAAAAAATCCCAATACATGTAAATTAACTGGTTTACATGAAAGTTATAGCGTTTACAAATGAATATACTGAATATACTGGAATTTTATTTTTACTAGTAATGGCAGCAATCAGTAACTTATAGCTGAACTGCGGGACTCTGGTGGGCATTCTGACACTGGGGAGAACTAACTTGGTGTCACGGACATCCCCAGTGACACCAATGCAGTGATCAGTGCTAATAAAAAGCACTGGCACTGTACTAATGGCACTGGGCAGAAAGGGGTTAAATGTGGGGCGATCAAAGAGTTAACTGTGTGCTGTGTGTGTGTTTTCCACTGTAAGCATACTGCTTTGTATGGCTCTGCTATGCAGAGCCATACAAAGCAGTGTGCAGTAGTTGACAAGGGAGAGATCTGTATTGTTTACATACAGGTCTCTCCCCCGTTGGAAATCCTCGGAGATCGCAGGGTGCCAGTGGGGAATCACTGGCCGGGACCTGATGATTGACAGGCCACGAATGGCGGAGGGCCCCCTACCCGAAACTGCGAAATCACGTATATATACACGTGATTTTGCGCACCCGTGCCACCCTGTAGCAGTATTTCTGATATAAGGCAGCGTGGAAGTGATTAAAGGATAAGTTCACCTTTAAATAAAAATTTTTACAATGCGCAATTTTTTTTGCCAGTAAAAAAATGTGCATTTACTATGCTTTGTTTTGGAAAGCATTGCACCAGCGATCTGCTGCAGAACTGTCAGTGCTTCTGTGTGCTCGTACCTTGTACAAGCAGGCAGATACAGTCAGACAGTTAGAATCAATGAACTACCACAGCACAGTGGCAGTTCATTGAGAACAGCAAAGGCAGTTGGAAATTGTAATTTTCCCATTCACAAAATATTGTGAATAAGTTACGTGTCCGGGCAGGCGGAGCCACGCACAGCCACATTTTAAAAAAAAAATTGTGACAGTTAGGAGGGGGATGGGGGGAGAAGATTCCCTGCTAGCTGTCCAAAACGGGGAGCAGGGGCCGGTACTTTTGTAACACGTTACACCCTGAATATGGGTGTACCATGTACCATGTTATGAAAGGTAAACTTATCCTTTAAGAAGGAACATACATGGCACTGAACATAACAGAACACCACAAAACAGTAAAAAACAAAAACCAGTGAACTATTTGAAAAAATTAGGGTGCTCAAAAGACAAACTACAAAATCTATTCAGATACATACAAATGGGGTTTCCATTGTAATTCTCCCATAATCTCTTTAAACCCAGTCAACTGTGCAAACTTTGGCAGCTGGTTTCCCAGCCCAGCACATTTATTTCTAGTCTGAACATGTCACAATACAGTGATGGCCCACACCTCAGCCAATCAAAAGTGCTGACTTCAAAAGCATGGGCTCTTGCAATAGGTTTTTATTAATTTTCAATAAAATACAAACACCTCCCTGCAATACACAGGAGGAAGAGAGGAAAAGAAAGTAAAAAAAAACAAAACAAAAAAACACATATAGCATTTCCAACAATGAGGATTGACACATTCCAGTGTAACAGGAATAGGTGAAGGCACAGCGATAACCTGACCATGCATAAAGGCCCAAAAAAAAAGTAGAAAATAAAGAAACGGGAGTAGAACAAGAGAGAGAAGACAAAAAATAAAAAAGAAGGGGGGGGGGGGGTGGAGGTACGCCCCCATCATCTCTCGGGCAGGTAGATAGTCCCAAGTCACGGAGAGCTCGACAGATATCTGATCCACAGGTCTCAAATCTTTTCAAAAAGGGCCATCCTTTCTTGAAGGATCGGCGATAGGCGTTCACTCATCATGATCCATGTCAGTTTAGCCTTCAAAAGGGTAGAACGGAATCACAGGAGACTTGCAAGACCGCGCAATGGAAATTCTGTTGTAAAAAGCAATGTTTTCAACCGTAGCACAAGTATCAATGCCCCTTCCACTTACCCAGTAGGGCCTGCTGAGGGCTTTTTCTGAGATTCATCTGGGTGAAAGAATAGATAAAGTTGCATGTGCGTATCAAAAACAACCGGACTTTCGGACACAACCACCAAACATGGAGCACTGTCCCTGTTTGGCCACAGCCGTGAAAGCAGGTGAGGCATGCGGAACACAGGACGCCATCCGCACAGGTACCATGTACCATCTCAGGAGGACCTTATAATTTGCTTCTATCAACGATGTGTTGATGAGCGACTGAGAAGCATATTGAGCAAGTTTACTCCACTCATCCTCATCCATCTGCTCACCCAGATCTCGCTCACATCTGTCCATGTAAGGCAATTTAGAGTCGTCGGAATATAACAGGACATAGATTTTAGATATGAATCCTCTCTGCTTATCATAATTCTTACATACATGTTCCATTAGCGTGAAAGCAGTCAGATCTCCATTGCGCCTTTGTGTCGCTATGAAATAAGCTATTTGAATATACAGTATCTCCTAGAGTGAGTACACCCCTCACATTTTTGTAAATATTTTATCTTTTCATGTGACAACACTGAAGAAATGGCTAATTGGGCCCAATTTGGACATTTTCACTTAGGGGTGTACTCACTTTTGTTGCCAGTGGTTTAGACATTAATAGCTGTGTGTTGAGTTATTTTGAGAGGACATCAAATTTACACTGTTATACAAGCTGTACACTCACTACTTTACATTGTAGGAAAGAGTCATTTCTTCAGTGTTGTCACATAAAGATATAATAAAATATTTACAAAAATGTGAGGGGTGTACTCACTTCCGTGAGATACTGTAGCGGAACATTTCTGTGGATGGGAACTGGTATTGATTCATTAAGTATTGTTTTGTCAGAGCCCCCTTATGGTCACATAGATCCGCAATACGGAGAAGTCCTTTATTTGTCCACCAGTCAAAAGTGCATAGATTAAGACCCGGGATGAAACTGGCGTTACCTAGTAGTGGTGACAGGGGTGTGTGTGGGGATTTAAAATTATGTTGGGCTGCCAGTCTATCCCAGAGGCTGAGGGAAACCGATAACGTTGGACAGAGTATGGTCGGTCTATCCCGCGCCCTCAACCACATCAAATGGCTGATTTGTTTCGTCGAGATGGAAGAGGACTCCAACCCCATCCATTGTGAAAGTGGTCGCCGTGAGTTGAAATGAATCAGTTGTGCCAGTGGGGCAGCATAAACATATTTTACCAGGTCTGGTAATCCCAAACCGCTTTAGTTTTGTGTATTGTGTGCGTCTATTTACTCTAAGCATTTTATCTCCCCACCAAACCTTAACAGTTTCCTTTGAAAAACATGGGCTTTATTTACCAAACTGCCATAGGGAAGATTTCTTAGTGCTAAAAAAAGTGTCACTGCCTGCACACTATGGGGGTTATTTACTAAAATTGGAGAGTGAAAAATCTGGTGCAGCTCTGCATAGAAACCAATAAGCTTTCAGGTTTTATTGCCAAAGCTTAATTGAACAAGCTGAAGTTAGAAGTTGATTGGCTACCATGCACAGCCACACCAGATTCTGAGTGCGCCAGTTTTAGTAAATCTCCCCCTTTGACCCTTAAATTTAAACTAACCCTTATGTCACCCCTCTCTGCACCTGAACTCTAAGAGCTTGTTCACACTAGCGGTTGAGATACATTTTCACCACTCCCCTTTAGTTGCAGAGGCAGCAGCTGGGGGTGTACACATGCCACAGAAGATATTACACCCCATTGCTTTTGGTGGGCATAGCACCTGATAAGTACAACTTATTGAAGTGGATGGGGCCCCTCTACATGCACTCTAACCATATTCAGAGCACGCTAGTAAGGGTTGTCAGCCTGAGACACGTAAGCAAACCTTCCATGCTTTTATCCAATGTAAGTTACTGTTCCCTGTAAGTCAGAAGCCATCCAACGTTCTAAACATTGGGCCAGTTTACTGTATTTCAGATTTTACAAGAGCTGTTCTGTTGATGTAGAAGAAAATGCCCTAGCGTCCATAGGGGGTAAACAATGCCTCAGTCTTGGTGGTCAGTAGGAGCAAAAAAATGTACAGGCCTATTGTCAGCAGTAGGATGAATCATGCCCTATCACTGGTTTTAGTGGGAGGAATAGTGCCCCATTTTTTTGGGTCAGTGGGAGACAGTGCCCAGTCGTTGATGTCCATGGAAAGAATAGTGCCCCTATGTTGGTCTCAGTAGGAGGAATAGTGTTCTTTTGTTCATTAGTGGGAGAAATTATGCCCTCCTGTTGGTGTCATTGGAATTGATAGCGCCCTTTTGCTCCATCATTGCTGTCAAGTAGATGCAATTATGTCCCACTGTTCGTGGCAGTGGAAGGAATAATGCCTCGCTGGCATCAGATAGAGGCACAGTGCCCCAAGGGCCAGATAAAGGAAAGCAAAAGGCCACATCCGGCTCATGGGCTGCAGTTTGGAGACCACTGCTGAATGTAAAAGATGACAGTGGGTAAAAGTAAGTGTCACTACCACATAACATAAAAGGCAGGTTTTTTTAACTTACTCAGCAGGCGGTCGGGCACTGGATGCCCCTGCAGAACTTGTGCTTGGCTCCTCCACAACACCACCTCCATCCAAGAACATAGTGACAGCCATTTCTAGATTGTGATTGCATGCTTCTAACATATGCTTGCCCACACTTTCACTGGCTCCTGCATGGTAAAAAAAAATATTGTGAATTCCATGTTATACAAGTTTACAAGACTGCAGTTGAAGAACTTACATTATTTATAAAAAGTATTATAAGGTGACACTGAAAATCTGAAATTTGATGATTATTATTATACAGGATTTATATAGCGCCAACAGTTTTCTCAGCGCTTTACAATATAACGGGAGACAATACAGCAACAATACAGTTCAATACAAGAGGGATAGGAGGGCCCTGCTCCTTGGAACTTACAATCTAGGAGGGAGGGGCTGGTGGTACAAAAGGTAATAACTGTAGGGTATGGACTGGTAGGAGGAATAGAAGATTCCATAAGGCAGAATAGACTTTTCTGAAGAGATAGGTTTTCAGAGATTGCCTAAAAGGAGGCAGAGTAGGCAGTAGTCGGATAGATTGGGGTAGAGAGTTCCAGAGGATGGGGTAGGCTTTAGAGAAGTCCTGTTGATGAGCATGGGATGAGGAGACAAATGAGCTAGACAGCAGGTCGTGGGAGGAGCAGAGAGGACAGTTTGGGTGATATTTGGAGATAAAATTGGTGATGTAATTTGGGGCTGAGTTATAAATGGCTTTATATGTTATTGTTAATGTTTTGAATTTTATTCATTGGGCAATGGGAAACCAGTGGAGGAATTTGGCAGAGAGGGATGGCAGATATGGAACGGTTAGTAAGGTGGATGAGTCTGGCAGCAGCATTCATGACAGACTGAGGAGGGGATAGCCTGCGATTAAGTAAGCCAATGAGGAGGAAGTTACAAAAGTCAAAGCGAGAGATAACCAGGGAATGAATACATTTCTTAGTGGTTTCGGTGGTTAGGAACGGGTGAATCTTGGAGATGTTGCAGAGCTGAAGTCTACAATATTTGGACAGTGAATGAATTTGGGGCTGAAAGGACAGATGGGAGTCTAGAATTACACCTAGTACCCTGGCATGAGGGGAGGGACTGATGGTTGTATTATTGATCTTGATGGAGAAGTCAGGGGAGGGAGCATGGGCTGGGGGGAATACTAAGAGCTTAGTTTTGGAAAGATTTAGTTTGATCATCTACGCTGATATGTCACTTAGTAGGTAAGTAAAGCACGAGGAGACTGAAAGGCGAGGGGAGTGTAGAAAGATAAATGATTTACTAAACGTATGGCAGTTAGCATATGGTTATTGCTTTTTGCATTGTTTTATTATATATACACCAGTCAGTTCAACTTAGACAACCTCCCCTAATGTACCACCTACACATGGCACATGACACAGTTTCTATGCAGGAAAAAGGAACCTTCGAATAATAGAGAGATCACTGACATCCAAAGGCATTGCATTGACAGCCCCATCTTGGGATCGTCCCTTCTAGAGGGGGAGGTCCTAGGGTCAAGTCTGTCATTGCAATGCCTGTAGATGTCTTTTACAATAAACGTGAATATTGGTGATCTTTCCAATGTATGGCAGTTGTTATTTCCTGCACAGAGTCTGTGAGAGTGGACAGCTCAACTTGCCTCCAACATCCAGAGTTGGAGCGGTGGTGGGGAGAAGCAGCTTGAAGCAGAGAACATCTTATTAATGTCATCATGACCAAGTATCTGCTGGAGAAGACAGAGACACAACAGATGTGTCCTTCTAACCAACATTCATCTCAGTGGTCAGTGTGGACTATTCCACTTGCAGTTTCTATGTACAGTTTTCATGCATTTCTAAAGCAGGCAGTGTAAGCACACTACTCACCTAAAGAAAACCCACTTATCAGGGCCTAGAACAATAGAGTGACCATTACCAGTGTGTGTCACCTAGCCATCATAGGATAAACAAATTACAACTGATTGTATTTTTTTTCTAGTGTTACTGGACAGGACGTCAGACACTTACCTCAAAGTTCACCTCCAGAAAAATGTATTTTTGCATTCAAAAGCAGAACTCCACACAGCCAAAAAAATAGTCAAATAAAAGATAAAATAACAAAACCAGATTTTAAACTAGATTTCTTCAGTCTAAAGGCCAGCATCCTTCAACCCTCTTCCTCTGAGCCCAAGTCATCATGAACCCACCCCAGCCTGTGACTGGACAGTGAAAGGAGTAACTGCACATTGATGAGCTCAACTCTGTCATTCTGTTCTCTCCTCCTATCAGCACACGTCTTGTCAGCATCATTGATGTCACATTGGGTGGGGTCACATGTGTGATGTCCCCGGATGGCCCCGCCCCTTACCTATTTAATAACTGTCAAACCACCTGAGCAGGCAGACGGCTGGAAGCCGTCGTCAGAAGCGAAGCCATTTTTTTTTTTTTAATTCTTTTTTTCGGGTCGGCGGTGGAAATCGTGATTGACGTTGGATCTACTGCGGGGGACATTCTTTTAGTTTTTTCTTTTAATAAAGGACTTGTCAAAGACTGTGTTCTGTCTTTTTTCACACTACACTTTTTGTTTTTTGTGAATGAGTACATGGACCATGTACCCCATACTCATTCCGATAAGCCCCCAGCCCACAGACCCCCACAACCACCGGCCAGATTTGTGGGGAAGAGGCCTCCCCTGCCCCAAAGCACCTTGTCCTCACTTTGAGGGCATGTGGCCTGGTATGGTTCAGGAGGGGGGGGCTAACCTGCCGGGCTGCATGCTCGGATAAGGGTCTGGTATGGATTTTGGGGGGAACCCCCACACCATTTTTTTTTTTTTATTTTGGCATGGGAGTTCCCCTCAAAATCCATACCAGACCCGAAGGGCTTGGTATGGATGGGAAGGGGGACCCCACGCCATTTTTTTTAAATGTATTATGGTGCCGTTTTTTAAATGTAATTACCGCTTCTTTTTTTCTTCACTATAGCTCAGAGATTCAGCTGTCACTTTCCCCCCAGATAAAAGAGAAAGTTTATTTTTAGTCTATTTCCTCAAGTTAAAAGAAACAATGTTTCCTTTTAGTTTCTTAAAAAACACAAAGCTTCCTTTAACTCTGGGGAAAGTGACAGCTCTGTGAGCTATAGTGAAGAAAAAAAAAAAGCCGTCAATTGCATTTAAAAATTGGCACCAACATACACTTCATATTGCAAAAAAAATTCATACACTTGTACACCGAGGCATTATTTTCAATACATTTTCATTCATAAACCGAAAAATTACATTGACAAAGGCGTTTGTAAACTGAGGTACAGCTGTATATAGAATTTTTTTTCTTTTTAAACTGTCCATTTTAATTTCAGTTTTCGGTCAAGTGCATCCTGAATTTTTGGTTTCGGTCCAGAATTTTCATTTCCGTGTACCACTAGCTTAAATACTAAACAAAATAGTTCATGCATATGGACAGCAATAGGCATTTTTTATGCCTCTGTGAATACCCCCACACTATGCACTGCATACAAGTAAATGGCTTTCCATGACTGTATTCTTGTAAATGCCAAAGCTTCATTGCATTAGCATTTACTAGTGTGTGTGATGCATTTCCTGAAGGAGAAGCTTGAGCAGGTAAATACTGTGACAAAGAAGCCTTGGCATTTACATGAGTATACCCACCATTCATTTGTATATCAGGCTGTAAACAGCACATGGGATCCCGGGGTGTGGGAATGTACCAGGAAACTTAGGTTAGGCATAAAAGATGCTCATTACAGTCTGTGTGCATAAACCCTTAGTTTGATAAGCAGAAAACACCCTGAATATGTAACATGTACGCCTCCAGGAATTAGATCACAAATACACAACATTTAGACAACTCACAAATGAATGCTTACTGGATTTTTGTGTAAGCAAGCTGGCCAACTTTCAAAATGTTAAACTTTTTAATGGGAGTCTGGCTGCAAGAACCTGGAAAAGCTACTTGAAGTAAAACTAAAGGCAAACCATTTTTATTTTTTAGTTTTAGATAGAGTGAAGAGGGATTAGAACACCTATTAATTCCTTTCACTTCCTGTTTTGGCCAAAAACAAAAAACCAAACTGGCAGAGGTTATACCCATCCCTACTCTATCCAAAATGGAAAAAAAGTTTACTTTTAGAGCTACTTTAGGAGAGTTATTTTTCAGTTGTGGGAGAGGGTGGGGGGGGGGGTAGAGAGAAATGAAAGAAAGGAGGTGAGCTGAGTGAAGGCCAAACTTTTTTTTTCATTTGGATAGAGTAGGGGAGGGCTATAACCCCAGGACTGCCCATATGTTTTTATATATATATATATATATATACACACACACACACACACATTCACGTCCTCCTTTCCAGCCTATGCTTGAGAAGGGAGCGCACTTCTGCCTCTTATCGGCTTTGCGCATGCTCCGAAATGCATCGCATTGCATTCTGGACTTCCCTGCATTATCGCGCAGACGTTGCACTCCAGGGTGAACTCTGGAAGCCATCTTTTAAAACTCACACATGCCAGCCGGCTTCTTGTGAACATCCAGAGTCTCCCCCAGCGCTGACTATGGCTATTACATGAAGGACGCCGTCCTGTCCTCCATTTTCACTACACATGCCAAAGCCTTTCATTTCTCTTCCATCATGTGAGTGTTTCTTATTGTGTTCTTCAATAAATGTACCCCATACTGCACTCAGAGAAGCTTTTTTCCTTTTTTTTTATGTTTACCCAGAGCCTGCTACAGCTACCTGAGCTTGCCCTAGTGCTATATGGACTTATTTTACACGTCATTTAGACTTTATTCAGTGCCCACTGTCATTAGGACTTGGGGAATTTGTATGATTTTTTGTTTAGTTAATACTCTTTGAGGGCTATAACCCCTCTTTTTTTCGGTGTCCTGTTGAGATTTGCCTTCACTTTCTGTCCCATAGCCAAAACAGGAAGTGAGAAATCCCTCCAAAGTGAGGTTTTCACCAGAGTCCCCATTGGAAGATTCCCCCTCTATTACTGTTGTCTTGACAACACAAAATGTGGGATTTCTGTTTTGATGATCACACTAAATAGGACAAATATGTGAATCTTCATATCGGGGAGACAGACGGCAATAAAAACCGACAGGTGCTCGGATCCCTCCACACTGTCTGAGGCTTAAAGAACACGTCTTGCCTTTAGTTATACTCAACCAATTGGAGAGGGGAGGGGGGGCTACTGCAAGGGTCCTATTTGTGGGCTTTAAATGCCTCGCCCCTTCCTGAATGTGTGCAATGTGCCTGAAGGGGACACAGGCCACCCCCAAGGAGCCCCGAATCTGTCTATCAGTGTGCACAGTGTCTGATGATGAGCCCTGCCAGCCCCAGGCACTGAGCACTCCATGTGACATGTGTACCCCCCAGATCTGCTCAGCACATAGCTGGAGGTCAGGCCGCCCCCCTCTTACCTGTGATGGACAGGAACTCCTTCAACAGCTGAGCAGACACCCCACAATCTGCCTCCATCTTCCCCGCGCCAAGCAACAACAAGCTGCGACGTCACTGCCTGCGCCGCTGCCACCACCTAATGCCCCGCCTAGAGCACACACAGACACAAGAGGCAGACTCAACTCCCCGCCGATATGTCGCCGAAACTGCTTCATACACCTAACAGCAACAAGACTCTTCGGTTCTCGAACTTTATTTTTGCCTATCAGCCAGCCGAGCACACAGCGTTGTAGGGCACTTTGCGTTACCTAACGTCTGTGCATTCGCAGTCCTCGATGGCGGCCATGTTTCCGGAGACCAGTTCCTGTACACTGAAGGTTTCTCCTCCCTCTGACGGGAAGACAAAGTTTAGAGCGTATCATGTCCCTCTGAAAACTTAGCTCGCATTCAATCTAGCCTAGACACCTATTTCAAATAAACTTTATTGATCTTTTTTTTTTTACTGAGCATAGTTGTCAACAATTTAAAGTAGGTCTTTGGATCCTCTTGCTCCTGATCTGTGATGAAGCAGCAGAGAATATATATGCCAGCAAAGGTGTATTGATCAATACAAATAAACATGAAGGGGAGCTCCAACTTCAATATTGGTGGTGAAGAAGTCACATATGTTCTTAGGTTACATTCACACAGTTGCATTCTTTTTTAATAATGTAATTTTAATAACACATTTTATTGGAATAACAAAGTACACATGTACATGGCACTGGAATTTAAAGAGGAACTAAACCCCCACTAGCCTTTATAGCCAAGCAAGGTGCCATCTTTCCTTCTGTTTGACCTGCAGTCACCATGATGCTGCACACGTGATCAGTTATGACATCGGCCATTTCATGGTTTGACACTTCCATTGAGAGCACAAACACCTGTGACAGTTATAATTCATGGCAAACCTTGAATGTAACTCACACGGGGAACAGTTAAAGTGTTACTAAACCCCCAGCAGTAAAATCAGCCTCTATATGCAGTAAAGCATGCTTGTTATACTCACTGTGGAACCTAAGGGGTTAATCCTCCACATTATGTAAAAAGGTTGTTTGATCATGTCTTCTCTGATCCTCTCCTTCTTCCAGTGTCTCCTAAATATCTCCTGATAGAACAGAGGCTCGGTGGCAAGCTGCACATGCTCAGTTTAGATTGTATTGCTAGAGAGTTTTTGTTTTGCTTGGGAGAATGCATGTGATCAGCACAGGGCCAATCAGCACTCTCCAGAGGTCAGGGGTCCTGCATCCTCCTAGAGCAGAATGAAAACTGATAGAACAGAGGCACGGGGGCATGCTTAGTTTGGTGTGTATTGCTAGAGTGTTTTTTTTTCTCCTGGGAGAGTGTATACGATCAGCAAGAGGGACAGGGTTTCTGCATCCTCCTAGAGCAAGAAGAAAACTCCTCCTACAAGCTTTAACCAGTGCTCTGCTGAACACTGATAGAAGTCACAAGACTGCTCTAACTGCTATGAGAAAAGGTATTTAGCAGTTTATATTTAATAAAATAATTGCATTTCCATGTTCTGTGTACTGTGGGAGACCAGATATAGTGAATGCAGGGTCCGGGGTTTAGTAACACTTTTTAAACCAATGGGTTTAGTTTCACTTTAAGATATATGTATATTAAAGCGCAACTAGACCAGCTGATTTACAGCAGAAGTTTACTCATAACAGTACATGTAAATATGTAAATGTTGCACCTTTTGAGGTTTTATGGTTACAGCACTTTGTGTATAGTATTGAACATGATTTATTTTGTTATTTGAGCAGCACAGCACTTTATAATATCTTGCTTTACTCATTACAATTGATTTTAAAAAATGTACTTTAGCAAGGAACATGCATTCCACATTAATAATTATGCTACTAAAATTAGTGAGTGCTGTAAGTTGTCTCCAGCATTGTTCCAGTTTCTTCTTGCTGGTGGCTGCCATTTTGTTGAAGCCCAGAGCAGCAGTTAAAGCAGAACTTTCCTTTCAGCCAAGGAAGCTGCCATCTGTTTGATTAGTAACTGCCATGATGCTGCACATGTGGTTAGTTATGAGACCAGCCATTTGATGGTTTGACAGTTTGGTTGAGAACACAAGCAAATGTGACTGCTAGCATTCCTGTCATGCCGAGAATGTAACTGTTCTTGAAGCTGTTAAATGGCTAGGTTACTTTTAGCTTTGATCTTTAGACTGTCAGCAGATCAGCCTCTACAAATATGGCACAGTGCCTAAAAATGGAGATCAACTGAGCATGTGCAGAGCAGGGTGAGACAGTGTATCACTGGATTTTAAACAGTATAGGCACTTAGTTTTAATGTTTTACGTTGCTGTACCTGCAAAAGGGTCCAGCCTGAAGTGATCTAGCAGGACTTAATTTTCTGATTAAAGTTCCACTTTAACTTTTCCTCAAAACAAGGTATGCCTCTAACAATAACTGATAACTTTACATGGGCATCAGCCATTCTGTAACGTTTTTCCTAAAAAAAAAAAAAAGCGGATTTGGTTTACATCAGTTAACATGTCTTCCATTTAGTTCTGTTCCGTTTACATCCATTTTTCATCCAGTTACATGACTGCTGAGAAGCATAGACTCATTTATGACCAATGTAGCACTACCCCCTTAGGGACTGCTGCTGAATTTGGGTCCCCCTATAGTCCTGCACAGCCAGTCAGTTAGCATTCTCCATACAGCTTTCATCCACAACCAGAATTCAGGCCTTGAGCATTGGTTCTGTAATTTTATTGAGGATATTAAACTTGGATGGGGTAAGGGGTGTAGAATGCCCAAGGTTTCCCACCAGAGTGCTCCTTCCCCTATCCGCCAAGGGAGTGCAGGTGTACTCACTACAATCCTCTCCTGTACCACTTGTGGATAGGCTGCTGCTATCAGGCCTATCAGCTGGGCTGTTCCTTTCCTGCCACACAGGTGGTAATCTCTCAAGGGGCCAGTGAGTCCTGAGGTTTCCTCCTTTCCAGCTCCAGGCTCACAGGCAGGCCCCATCCCACTAGGCCTTCTGACAGTCTTCCACCTCAACCTCACATCAGATGGATGAAAATCAGACAAACAGACGCCTGTGTGAAATGGACCTACAGTTACCAGCCAGGGGTGGACTGACAACTCATGGGGCCCCCGGGCATTAGGGGATCATGGGGCCCCTGTGTCCTTGCCCAAACTCAAAAAAGCCTATAAAAAAGGTACCAGGGGCATCTCATGGGGCCCCCTACTGACCCCGGGCCCTCGGGCAGTGCCCGAGTTTCCAAATGGTCAGTCCGCCCCTGTTACCAGCACACGTCAGTTCCTACCTGAACTGTCAAACCATCAAATGGCTGGTGTCACAACAGATCACATGTGCAGCACCATAGAATCTACAGATCAAACAGAGGCTAAGATGGCAGCTTCCTTGCATTTAAAGGATAGGAGTATAATGAGTTTGCTGTTACCACCATGTGGACCTGGCCCACTTCTTCTAGCATAGGACATTCACCCACCTGTTGTTTTAGGGGGAACTCTTCCATATCTATCAATCAACTTGTGTACAACCAGCCTGTTGGAAAATTTTCTCTTGATTTGGGCTGCCAGCTGTAGTCAACAGTACTGATGAATGTATTCTGACGGTGAGGAAGACTTCCCACTGTCAGAGTGTAATAGCTCAGTGGGAGGGAATTCCCCATCTACACCGAGTACATAGATGGGGAAATCAAGTCATTTTCTTTCATTGAACCTGCCCGTTGAATGAAATAAAATGACTGATGAACGGCAAGTCTTAGCTGTCAGATCCTTAGCGCTCGGCTGAGCATTTTGTTCATGAGTACCTCAGTATTGTTTTTAATGTGACCTTTCCATAAAGAAGTTGTTTTACGCTATGAGCTTTTTCTCTTTTTGTACTTCTTTGAATGGGAACCTCTTTTAATGAGTGTTATGAAGCTCGTAGGAACCAAAGGCTTTCCTGTGCCTTTGAGCAATGTTACCATGAATTGTTTAACCATTTGGCAACAAGTGGTCAGTCAGATCTGGTCAGTGCATTATGAAGGGGGTGAAGCACAGTCACGTTACCGTATTGAAGATTTACTGTTACATTTCTCACATTGTGGAAGATGTTTGTTTAAAAACTGCATGGTTTATAGCTGATTTATTATAAGCAGTTGGACTGATTCTGCACAACTTATGCAGTGGCTAGGGCTCTGGCAAGTCTTTGTAGTGTTAGAGATATTCCTGTTCACTTCTGGTCCCAGAGATAAAACAAGAAGGAAAGCTCTCCCAAGTGTGGGGAATTACCCACTAAGTTGTCACGAGGACAGGTGTCCCCTTTAGAAACCTCCCCCTTCTTTTATAATAACAACTGTAAAATGATGTAATTCCCATAATTTTTTCTCTCTGTGACAACAGTCATAGAACATATACGAAAGTTGAATTTATTTAAACAGAGATAAAACGCCAACAGCGGTTTTCACAGTTCCACATACTGTACCATCCAAAACTAAAAAGAATGTTTGGCTTTGAAATAATATTAATTGCTTGTTATTTTAAAAGAATGAACCCTTCAAATTACCGAAGATGTGAAAAACTTGGAAATAAGGTCCTTGAAAATCAAGCAGACACCAAACGTATAGTCTTGCTTCATTTTACAAGGTATGATAATGCACAGCGGGGCATCGTTATGGGAGATGCCACCTCCTCCATTCTGCCTGTAGGAGAAGGATTCCTTGTTGAACCTGATCCCCAGAAGTATTCATAGACCACACAGCACAATGTTTTTGAAAGAGAATCATGTGAAAATGCAATAATAGATGAAGCAACATAATAAACTGCTTTGATTGCAGAGTATTTCCCTTTCCCCATCTAGCTTGGTGTATTCAATCTACAACACAGAGAAATCCAACTGTCAGAGGTCAGGTGGTTAAAAAAGCTGGAATCCGCCTTTCACATATCTGGTTTCTCAAAATAAAACTTATCTCCCATTGTTCTTACCTCAGCGGTTAGGAAAAGATGCATTTTTACTGCACCCATACTAGAGTATTTTCAAAGCTAAATCCACCAGTACACACACAATTTGGTGAATCGATTGGAGTAAGAAAAAATAAAAATTCAAGTAATCAGAGGGCCTCTACATAAATCCACATCAATTCAGTTTGACCTTATTGGATTATCTAGCCTTACAAAACTTTGTGTTGACACAAGATGAAATTCTACCTGTGTCCAAACAATATCTTTATTAGGGTAAGAGTAGGACAAATGCCTGGTCTTAAAAAAAAGCAAAGGATGAGTTAAGGCAGTCCACATTAGACCTTTACATGGAAAGCCAGAAAGGTTTAATGGTCAAACGTTTGTGGACATTTACCAATCACATCTCTATGAGCTTGTTGGGCCTTTGATTCCCCCAGAGTTTTAGTGTGTACTTATTCAAAAGTTTAAGAATCTCTGTTCTAAATTATTCCATTCAGGTATTTCTGTGAAGGGTACTGTTAATGATACAGCATACAAAGACATGATTGGCAATTGTGTGCTTCCACCCTTGTGGCAACAGTTTAGGAGAGATCCTTTTTTGCTCCAGTATGATTGGGCCCGTGTACAAAGCCAGTTCTATAAAGACATGGTTTAACTGGTTTGGTGTGGCCTGCACAGAGGTGACCTCACCCCTACTGAACAACTTTTGGGATGACCTGTAACGTTGATTGTGAGTCAGTACCTGACTTCACATATGCTCTTTTGGATGAATGGGCACTGCTTCCTCAAGATACATGCCAAAATCTTGTCTTTGATATGAGATGATATAGGTTTGATGGTCAACTTTCAGGTGTGAAGTTCAACATTTTATTTATATATATATATATATATATATATATATATATATATATATATATATATATATATATATATATATATATATGAGAGAGAGTGTATTATGTAGGGTGATCCCATAAATGCAGCTAAAAATCCTCATTGTCTTTTTGAGGAACCAACTGTCATGGTCAGCTTCTTGCCAACAAATATTTTAACATTGTGGAGTAGCTATGGCCTGCAATTTCCTATTCCAACTAGTCAGGTTTGCAGCATGAATGGGCTTGGTGATTGTTATCTACTCGGACTTACTGTGTGACTGAGTCTGCCTGGTGGTTCCTCCTGACCCACAAAGGTACCTCCATTCTATAATCTTAACAAGAATTCTGTAAGTTGCTACAAAAATGTAAAGTAAAAAATTGCTGACAAACACATGACAATATTGCCGCATGAAGTAGATCTTCTGAATTATGACTAGATTGTTTACTGCAGTTTGGTGGAGTGCCCAAAGAAAGCTAAAGACATTTCATGGTGTCATGTGATGCATCCAATCCATGCTCTCACCTGACTTTCAGGAGGAAAATCTCCAGCCTGTCGGTTTAATAAAATAAAGGGATATGGTTTCCAAAGAGGGAGAATGTGCACACCCTTGTTCCCTTTTTCTTTTTTCAGTAATGGTTCATGTAGGCAGACCCTTACACTGTTACTGCTTAATCCATGTATGACCCATTCACGCTGATGTGTTGTGGTTATGAGGGGGTGCAATGGCAATTTTAGCACCTGCAACTACAAGATAAGACACAAATTGCACTGCTGTTCCTTTAATTTACAATGGCACCCCAACCCACGCATACAGTAACTGCCATGACACCTACAGTACAGTATACCATGATGTTACCAAAAGGTCTGCAGGTTTATTTTTTCCGTGTTAATGTGTGCTGACAGTCCATTCATAATGAATTGGCTTCCTTAAATGATTTTCAAGAACCTTAGCATTGTCACTTTGCAAATTTAGCTAGGTATACTTACCCAGCCATGCTCCATTATCAGCTCTCCACTATAGCATCCCTGCCTAATCTTCAATGTTTACTTGTAGACAGGGGAATGACACCCCACGCCCAGGACCATGTTTGGACCTAGTAATATGTTTTTGAGGTCCAAGCACTGTCATATAGGGAAATCTGTTAGCGAGAGCTGTCAGTCAGGGAGTGAGTGAGTGAGAAAGGCATTGAGGAAATGTCTTGGGGTGGGCTATGTGTGGACAATCTCACACCCTATACATGGAGGGAGCGGTGCCAATGATTCTTAAATGACACATTTATGATTTCATACATCTTTTAACCACACTGGGCTGCAATCAAATATCCTTTACTGAAAAAAGTAGAGCTTGTCCTTTTTTAGTGCAGCCTACTGCAATGTAGTGGTGTGAACTGAGCTCATTAGACTCAAGGCAAATTTCCCTGGGCCATATGGTGTAAGCAGGCCTTTAAACAGAGGGGTAGACTTAATAAAACTGTAGCACTCAATCTGGTGCAGCTGTACATAGTAGCCAAATTAGCTTCTAACTTCAATTAAGCTTTGACAATAAACCTGAAAGCTGATTGGTTTCTATGCAAAGCTGCACCAGATTTTGCACTCTGGGGGTCCAGATTGTGGATTTGTGGTTTTCATGAGCTGTAAGCCATAATCATCACAATTATGACAAATCACAGCTTGAACTATCTTGCTTTGCATGTAATGAGTCTATCTCATATATATTAGTTTCACCTTTTAAGTTGCATTACTGAAATAAATGAACTTTTGCACGATATTCTAATTTTTTGAGTTTCACCTGTAAATTCCGCACATTTGTTAAAATAGTGAGATAAATACAGCAAAAAAAAATGAGATCATTAAAGTCAATTAATTAAAAAACACACATTTGTTATTTATCACCAGGTGTTTGCTGCCAGTTATTTAGAAATGTACAAAAAAACAATTAGAGGAACTCTGCACTGGCCAGAAAGTGAAAAGTATACAATGTATCGGTGTAAAAATGTTCTCCTCTGAGCTCAGGTATGAAAATAAAATTGTAACATTTCATCAGAGGGAGATCATTTTGTGAATGGAAGCACACTAGAATGTTTTCATAGTTTCACATAATTCATGTGTGCCTAAATTGAGGCCAAAATGTATTCTGCTACATGTCTTTGCTAAAAAAAAAATCCCAATACCTGTAAATTAATTGGTTTACATGAAAGTTATACTGTTTGCAAATGGTGGTATATATACACTAGGATTATTTTATTTTACTAGTAATGGCAGCGATCAGCAATTTATAGCGGGACTGCGGCGGGCATTGACACTGGGGGGGGGGGGGGGGGGACTGACTTGGTGTCACCAATGTCCCCAGTGATACGAATACAGTGATCAGTGCTAATAAAAGCACTGACACTGTACTAAAAGGGGTTAACATGGGGGGAGATCAAAGGGTTAACTGTGTGCTTTACACTGTAAGCACACTGCTTTGTATGGCTCTGTCCATTTTTCAGGCGGATCCAGTTGGGCCATCCATTGCGCTCTATGTAGTGGCAGATATAAATGGACATGTGTCCTTTTACACCCGCCTGCATCTGATCTGCTAAAAACAGTTGTGTGGGGGATCTGTTGCGGACCAGATGACAGTCGGATGTAAATGAACAGATGGTCCATTTACATCCAACTACCCATAGAAGAAATCCAGCTGTGCCTGTGTCCACTTTGTATAAGCGGAGTGGACACGGACCTGTCATCCATCTGCTCAGTGGGAATCCGTGTACAGATCACCGCTGAGCAGGTAGATCCACAGAGTCCGCCCGTGTGAAAGGGCAGCTTCCTTGGCTGGCTGAATTTTGACTTGCAGTAAAATGCAGGGAAAATTGATGTACATTTCCATCCATTTTATGCATGACCTTGCACTGATCTGCATTTTAGCGCACTTGTAAAATGCAGGACAACACATAGACATAATATAGAAAAAAATTGTACTGTTATTCCATTCCTACAATTGCATGTTCTGCACAATGTTCCTTGGGAACTCCTGGATCTGCATACAAGTTCCAGGTTATTTGTAAAAAGAGAGGGATGTAAGCAAGCGCTTGGAAACCAGAGAGCTGCTGGCACAAAAGGTAATCATCCTAATAATCAAATAAATAACACACAGTGCAGCACTAAAAACACTAAACAAAAATGAACAACTTCTATATAAATATATTATGAAATTACTGCAAATTATCCAGTGCAATGGGCATACTCATAAGTGACATCATAAACCTATAGGGCATTAATGCCTAATACCTTGTATATATAATATGCACCAACAATATAATAGACACCAAATAAAGTGACAAAGTGCTTAGTGCCAAAAAAACATATAAACAGTTTGTGTAAAATCAAATAGTCCAATATCTTCAATGGACGTGTAGACAGTCGACATACATCCAATTGTGACAACTCTTCCGTGAAATTCCTTCACCCATATGCACTCACCAGAACTCTGCTAAAATCAGGCCTGTAATATTACTCCAAGCTGTGACCTCTCCCTTGACTCTTTCCTCTCCATGGGTCCGATCGGAGATCCCCAGAACGTACCTTGATAAAGATAGCAAAGGTCTGACCCTTTAACCAGAGAAGTCAAAACTAGCACGTGCATATCATGGACTCCACCAGGCCTCCTTCCATGTCAAGCTACTCTCTTCTCTTTCACATTTGTGGAACCTAAGGGATTAATCCTCCACATTGTGTAAAAAGGATATTTGATCCTGGCTTCTCTGATCCTCCCCTTCTTCCACTGTCTCCCAAATATCTCCTGATAGAACAGAGGCTCGGGGGAATGCTTAGTTTGGTGCGTATTGCTAGTGTTTTTTTGTCTCCTGGGAGAGTGTATGTGATCAGCAAGAAGGTCAGGGGTTCTGCATCCTCCTAGACCAAAATTAAACCTCCTACAAGCTTTAACCAGTGCTCTGCTCGACACTGATAGAAATCACAAGACTGCTATATACTGCTGATGAGAAAAGGTATTTAGCAGTTTATATTTACTAAAATAATTGCATTTCCATGTTCTGTGTACTGTGGGAGACCAGATACAGTGAATGCAGGGTCCTGGGTTTAGTAACACTTTAACCTCAATAGGGAAACTGTGTGCCTAACAAGTGTAATGTATGCTGCTTTTACACCGCTGGCCATTTTTCTCCCTACATTTTTTTAGTAAACAAAGAACTCTGTGCTGTGATTGGATATAGCCGATTAGCAGGTCTCAGACGAAATCATTGGCTGAAACGTGCTGACAAACTCATGCTGTGTCCAATCACAGCATGGGTCAGCATGAAGTGGGCCTGAAAACCCAAAAGCAGGAGGTGATGTACATATACAGGTGAAAAAGTTCATTTATCGCAGTAATGCAACTTAAAAGGTGAAACTAATATATGAGATATCAGGAATGAGCCAACTTGAGTGCCCCCATAGCAAGATATTTACTGTTGGGGGCACTCAGAAGGGGGGAGAAGCCAGGACTGCCAGCAGGGGACCCAAATAGAATATTGAGGCTGCTGTGTACAAAATCACTGCACAGAGCAGGTCAAATATAACGTTTGTTTTTTTAATTACAACCTTTAGGATCACTAAGTGATTGATTGTAAACCCATATTTTTTTTTTAAATAACAAACATGTTATACTTACCTGCTCTTTTTGTACAGAGTAGCACTGATCCTTCTCTTCCTAGGTCCCCCCCTCCCCTCCCACCAGTTCTCCTGGCTGTCTCCCCGCCCCTGCCAAGTGCTTACCAAGCAAGCTGCTTGCTATGGGGGTACTCGTGTGGGCTCCTTCTTGAGCCAGCTCTTTGTGTTCATAGACACATGTGTTCATAGTGAGAGATGGAGAATTTGCGAACCAAGTCAACACCTCAAACTCAACTTTTTTTTTTTTCCTTATTTTTATTTACCTTTTTTAACAAAAGCATTTCATCCTGACCCCCGTCCTCTATCATTTGCCTAGGGGAATAACATCAGTGCCCTCTGGCACCTCTAGGGATACATGCATATCCCAAGAGGAGCCGGAACCATCATACTCATTCCATTCACCAATGCAGGAGAGGGTGGGCCCAGCAGTGCATCATCAGAAGGTATGCCTGTGCTACCCGATGGCATCTCAGAAGATGATGGAGCAGGACCCAACTGCCAGCTACAGAGAAGGGAAACTCAGCTTGACAATGCTGGATTCTCTGGCTGGGTTAGTATCGTCAATGTGCATCAGGTAGGCAAAGGGGGGGGGGGGGGGGTAAAGTTCCTCTTAAGTCTTGTAAGGTATGAGATGGGCTCCCAGGGATTGGCCTTTTTTCAGCACATCCCACAGCTGCCTAATTGGAGTGAGAGATGGAGAATTTGCGAACCAAGTCAACACCTCAAACTCAAACCGTTTTTGAATCAGACCAGAGCACCTTCTTCCATAGCTCCATGGTCCAGTTCTGATGCTCACATGCCCATTGTAGGTACTTTTGGCTGTGGACACAGATCAGCTCATGAATCCTGACTTGTTTGCAGTTACACAGCCCCATATGCAACAAACTGCAATGCATTAGTGTTGATATAAAAAAACTGGAGAATGCAATATCTGGTGCAGCTTTGTATAGTGACCAATCAACATCCAGTTTTATTTTATTTTTTTCGAAGCCCAACTAAACAAGTTGAAGTCAGAAGCAGATTGGCTACCATGCACCAGATTTTGTTCTCTTTAGTTTTAGCAAACCAACCCCATTGGGTGTTCAGACACCATTCTATTGGAAGCAGCATTAACGTTTTCAACAATCTGAGCTACAGTAGCTCTTCTATTGGATCAGACAAGCCGGGTCAGACTTCGCTTCCCACATGCATCAATGAGCCTTGGCTGCCCATGACCCTGTGGTCGGTTTGCTGGTTTTCCTTCTCTGAACCACTTCTGGTAGGTTCTGACTGCTGTAGGTCACAAACATCCCACAGGAGCTGCATTTTTGGAGTTGTTCTGACCCAGGCATCTGGCTGTTACAATTTGGCCCTTGTCAAAGTCAATAAAATCCTAACACCTGCCCATTTTTTCTGCCTTCAACACTTCAACTTCAGGGACAACATGTTCATTTGCTGCCTAACATAGCCTACCCACTTTGAGGTGCCATTGTAACAATATAATGTTATGGCTGATCAGTGTACATATTTCATCTTGTGTGATCCATCACACCCAATAAACTGGCTCAGAGCCATGGGTTGTTTCTTCCCGATGTCATATCCTTTAGGAGGGACAGAAGAGGGATTTTCTTTGCTACAGAGCACACAATACACAAAAATCCATCCATAGCAGAATGAAAGCTATAAAAAGGACATATCTGACACAGGCTTACGGGCTTTACAGTGAGGGGAATGCAAGGCCCACAACCCTTGCACACCAGGATGACCTGTCCCATAAAGTCCTCCACAAAAGGCACCAGCTGCCTTCGCAGTTGTGCTAGCCAGATTGGAGCCAGTACAGGGGAAGTAAGATCTAGCAGGCAAAAGCAGAATACAGAAGGTATTCCTGGTGGAGATGGCCAGGGGAAAACCAAAGTACCTCACACAACAGACAGCACTCCCAGGAATCAGAGACCATGCCTTCCAGGAAGCCAAGAATCTTGCAGAGTGCAGGAAGTCACAGAAGCCTAATGTAAACATGGCAACCATGGCTGCCAGTTGGCCACAATGTGTTAGTTCCAATTACCTGTCATTCCGAAAATGGGGACGTAAACCCATGGAACGATCATTGGCAGAAACAGACAGTGAAAAAGCACTGTCAGAAAGTTAGTGGCTAGCATGCACCCCCCCCCCCCCCCCAATAGCCCTTACATATCACCTATGAGAAGGGGGAGAATGGGACTTAAACCCAGGATATAAATCCCTTTCTGTCTACACTGCCACCGGGGACCTCCGGGGTATCGAGAAGCTGCCTCAGTCCACAACCAAGGCACTGCCTGCCTGTCTGGGGACAATGTCTGGTTAGTCAGAACCACTGGTCAAATGTGCCCCTGCCAAGCGAGTTCTCACAGGCTGCTCTAGAGACACAGCTATCACAGCCAAACATGCTGTGGCAAAGAACTCCAATATTATCAGTATAGGTGAAACAAGGAACTCGAATTTCCTGCTCAACAGTCGACTGAAGAAGAAGAATCCAATCACATGGTACAAGGATAAAAGAAAAAAAAAAAGGAAATCCCCCCCCCCCAACCAAAAAAAAAAAAAAAAGCAGCAGCCAGTAGATTCCACCATTTGCATTTGTACCTAGTGCCCTACTCCTGCAGGTGACAGTATAACCCAGTGCTTCCACATTTATGATCTTTGCTGTGTCCTGCAATGAATGAAAGCGAAACATTAATTTTCTTTTATATTTAATGTATTCTTAATACTGCTTTAGGTGAAAAGTTACAGTATTAAACTGAGAGGCACTGCTATCTTTAGGCTCAGCGGCAGCTGCAGTCTAAAGGATTATTTTGTAAATGAACTTCCAGCACGCACGTGTTTACCATGAACAAACCAAACAACATCAAGCCAGATTTCTAAGGGTGACCAAGAGCTGAATGTATTGAATGACACTTGTACTGCTCATGCTACTTTGGGGGAGAGGTTACGTTAATCAAGCTCAAAACTTTTGTCTTTAGATCCACCAGTAACTAGCATTAGGGAAATTAACCACTTGCCTACCGAGCACTTATACCCCCTTCCTGCCCAGGCCCATTTTCAGCTTTCAGTGCTGTCATTTTGAATGACAATTGCGCTGTCATGCAACACTGTACCCATATGACATTTTTATCATTTTTTTGAGACAGATAGAGCTTTCTTTTGGTAGTATTTAATCACCTCTGCATTTTTTTTTTAAACAAACCAAAAACTGAAAATTTAGAAAAAAAAAAAAACATTTTGTCTTAGTTTTTGTTATAAAATTTTGTAAATAAGTTATTTTTCACTTAGTTTTTTCTCCTTCACTGATGTGCACTAATGAAGCTGCAGTGATGGGACCAATAGGCTGCACTGATGAGGCACTGTTAGGTGGCACTGATGGGCATTGAAAGGCGGCAATCATATGGTACTGACTGGTACTGTTAGGTGGCACTGATAGGCAGTACTGATAGGTGGCACAGACTGGCATTAATAGGTGGCACTGAAAGGCAGCTCAGATGGGCACTGATATGTGGCATTAATATGGCACTGGCAGGTGGCATTGATGGGGAATGACAGCTGGCATTGATGGACACTGACAGGTGGCGCTGCTGGGGCTACACTGATCATCAGCGTACACGTCTCCTCCGAGGAATGCTGATTACCCGTTCTCCTCTCCTCTCGAGCTGTCAGCGTGACAGCTCGTGAAGAGAGAAATGCCGATAACCGGCATTTCCTTAATTACATGCGATCAGCTGTGATTGGACACAGCTGATCATATGACTGAGCCGACATCTTCGGCTCTTTCCGTTGATCGGTGATCCGCTGTGTTTGAGAGACCGTGCACCACCGACTGCCACGCGCTCCCGGAGCTGATTAGAGTAGGACGTCATATGACATCCTCCCAAAACGAGAGAACCACCTTGCGCCCGTCATTTTCTTATATGGTGGGCGGGAGGCGGTTAAAAGTTTACTGTTATGTCCTTATAGCACAAAACTGCAACTGTGCTTTATATGTGACTGCCAAGTGGATAACCGTACAGCAGACAAAACTATAACCAGGCAATCTGAAAAAAAAAAATGTCCATAGAGCACTGAATCCAAAGAAATGAATAGTAACATTTAATTGCCTAACTGTATAATCTAACTCATCATGGCACAGAGTACAGTAGACTTATAAAACTTGTTTGTACTAGGCCTTAACCATAAAACATAACTGGGCAACAGAACAAAAAGTATCACTATTCAATTACAGTTCCATATATACACACACAGCAGAATTCATTGGTTATAATGTCTCAAAAATACATGTTATAGAAAAAATATATCTATACAGATGATTTTTGAGGACCTGTCAGAACCAGAAGGTGGCTTGAATAAATGAAACTTTTCCCTTCTGCCCGAAATATGGTAGTACTTTGGGGCACTTGTGCACACTGGACTCGTTTGAAGCACACCCTTCACTAGAATACAAGGTCCACTTATGTGGCTGTTCCCTCAACTTCCTTCTTTCAAATGCTGCAGTGCAGAAATAAATGGAGTAATGCAGTGTTTTGGAACAGGGGGTGGAGGCAGACCAATAGGAGGACATTGCATTTTATTGGAAGGTGTGCTTTAATGAGTCATAAAAAAAACAGCAATTACTGCATGTGCAAAATTCAGTAAGCCCAACCAAGCAAGCAAATTTAACTTTCACTGCACACTGCTGCCTGAAATCATTCAGTCTCCTCAAAATGCAAGTAGCTCTGAATAGCAAGTGGCAAAATGTGCAGCATTGTGATTGATGAAACGGTAGCAAAGAATTTTAAAAGAGGTGTTGCAGCTAGTGACAGACAGACACTTAGCTTTCATTAACTGGAAGTGCATTCATTAATTGTAAACAGCGTTATTGAAAGTAATATTTTGCATAAGCAGTCTGAAATAAAACTACTACCAAACCTAGAAGCCCTCCTTGAAGACACCCTGTTTTATGGCTTTTGAATGTACACACAATAGAGGCTTTTACATGTAAATAACATGCATGAAATACATTAAAAGCACCTATAACCTTATTGGAAGATTGTTGTTACAAAGTTCTGGTGGCAGGGTCTCCAAGTATGGAAATTGTTTACATCGTTGCATTGATCCAGCTTGGACTAGCAGAAGTATGTATATGACAACCTATGGTAAACTGAAAAATCACTAGTAGGCACCGCTACTACATTGATTACGGTTAGTTCCTGGGTCCTGCGCAGAGCTGACGCACTGCTACTTACTGAACACAGGTGGTCACTTTCTTGGCACAGGAACCGGCACCATTAAGAACACTTTATTTTCTCAATTGCTCGAGGTGGAAATTGTAATATCAACATCTTAGCTCTCCACCTCATCCAGAGAACATTTTACATTCAACAAGAAAAAGTAAAATGTTCCCTGGATGGAGCCCATGCTGGGTAAGCAAGCTCCCTCCTGTGTTAACGATGCAGCAGAGATCATTGCAGCAGTGGTGCCTACTACATGGATTTCTTGCTTCCAGAGGGATCCCACAGTTATTGCACATACATACTTGCATTTGTCAAAGCTGGGCCAATGAAACTATGTAAAAATTGCCATGTCTGTAATTCATCTTTAAGCAAACAAAATTCTTATTGAACTATTTTCTTGTAGCGCTTTGAAACATGTCCAGTATGGTTTGCTGCTTGTTACTTGGTTTCAGGATTTTTACCCCATTAGGCGATGAGGGCTGTTCAGAAGTTTTTCTTTGCCCATTTCTAAGTGGCAAGGATTGTGCTTGTTTCTTTGGGGCAGGTTTTTTATTTTCATCAGAAGATTCTCCACTTTCTGAGCTCGTAGAACTGCTTTGATCCATACAGCACTTTGAAGCAGTCCTTCTCAGTGATGTAGATTCCAAAGGCTCCTGCTGTGGAGGGGTTCTTTTTGGCCGTAACTTGTACTCACCTGTGGAACCCTTCTGTCTGCTGACTTGTTTCACCTCATTGTCCAAGAGCCTCTGTAGTTTTAGAGCCAGAAGCCGGTCTTGTTCTTCCTGCAGTTTCCTCTCATGGAGAGTCTCTTCCAGTTCCATTAGCTTTTCTGTGTGATATCCAGGTGCTGTGCTGTCCTCCAGACAAGGCCTCTTTTCACTTGGCTCATCCTTTGTGTCTCCAAAGAAATCAAGAGTTCTTTTAGGTGAACGTTTATTCCAATGCGCAGGCATATTAGCTATATCAAGATTTTGTGGATTTTGCCATTTCCTACTACTATCTATAGAGCTGGAACACCTAGGAGGGGATAGCTCTGTAGTAGTCATTAAGTGAGCTTCATTTCTTACCGTTTGCCCTAAATCTTTGATTGTGGGTGACCATTCTGTCTGCAATGCATTTCTAGTAGGAGAGTATTTAGTCAGACCAGGTAGTCGAATCTCTGAATCTGATATTTCTATAGGACTAGGGTTAGGAGTGAAAGATGATTGAGAGGAGAGTATGGGCATTGCGTCGTCATCATCCACCGATTCCTCCAGCAAGGCCAAAACATTTTCAGCACCAGTAATTATATTCTGCGAATACAACAAATAAGACAATTAACAGTCTGGCTACACATACATTAAATCAGAAGCATAGACTATAAAGTCCAACAAATGACATCAAATGTCTATGAGCTGGTCAGGTCAATGTGCTTTCAAGCCTTGTTAGTACAACTTCAAATTCTAAAAAGTCTAAACATATGTTAATGCTATACAAAGGCTTCAACTTCTGCACAGACTCAAAATTGAGCCTCACTCTTCCTGGAGTGACACCCAGCCAACACAACTAGGGCAAGAGTGTCTACTAACCACGGAGTCTCTCACACTGGACTGTTGAGTGGCAGGTGCTTGCTCCAAGTCAGGGTAGAAGTTCTGCATGTGGCTCGGATGGAAGGGGGGGTGGGGATTGCCCCAACACCAGGTCGGAAAGGGGCCAGTTTGCATAAAAGTAAAAAATGTGCTGCACTGTTCCTTTAAACAAACAACTCTCACAAGTGAAAAGTGCAAAACTACTCAAACACCACTTTCATGTAACCAAGTGACAAATATTCATAGAGTACAGTAAATAAAGTGCTCAATAATAATGTGACCAATGATAACCGTCCAAGCAATAAGCAGAAATATTGTCCTTCTGTACCACCTTCAGTGCACCAGCACCTTAACACACATGTACTGCTTACCAGACGTGAAAGTGCTTCTAAAGCCTGGACATTATTTACCCTAATACACGCCCTGCATTAAGGGAAATAAAATGCCCCAGTGTTTGTATCACCCCCTCACCCTCCCTTTATACCTATCCAAGTCATATCTTGATATATAACTGTGCCAATCTGCATCAGTCTCGTAAAGACTGAGATTGAGCTCTGCAGTCACTTTTGCAGCAGTTCTCTTATTCTGGTTCATAATCCTGCGCAATGTCCTTTTGTCTTTTTCGGTCAGTTGACCATGGCGAACGCAGTTATGCTTATCAAAAGTTTTTGAAACACGGCAACTTCAGCAACAGGGACACCAGATAAAGGCACCAACAATTTGCCCTCCTTGAAGCTCAGCAAGCTGTGATAAGACTGTATTACTAGCAGCGCATGTAGTGAATGACAAAAGTGAGGCTTCCCTCCGGTTAGCTAGGCGTCTCATCACACAGTAGAAGCAAAAGTGTTCAACCCAAAACATGTCGTCACTTTCACATCTGCAAATCATGCAGTTTTTCCATTTTTTGTCTACCTCTGTAAATGTAGGAAAGCTTCACTTTGTAAAGAATACACAATGTGTATGCCATCATAAGCTTTGATACTCTACCTTGCCAAACAGCAAATAAATTAGCAACGTCAGCCACAGAGGCTGCCACCAACTAAGTGGCACCAACAATTTGCCCTCTTTGCATGTTATCTAGGTGTCTCATCACACAGTGGAAGCAAAAGAGTGGTACATCACTTCCACTGTGAAACATGTTGTCACTTTCACACCTGCAAATCATGTAGTGTTTCCATTTTTTTTTTGTCTAACCCCTGTACTTTACATTTGGTACATGTTCTCATTCACTGAAAAATTCTGTCATTCGCTTTGTTTATGAGGGGGTCGAGGACCAGTGTTTGCCATAATTAACAATGTTTGTACTGTGCTGGCAGATCTCGTTAACAGTTGTACATAATATTTGAACACTGTGGGGAATTCATGCTGCTGTGTCACTTTTCTGTCGTTAACCCCTTGTAGATGTTTTGCAATAAATTCATGAAACATTTGTGACACTTTTGGTTAAGACAGGGACTTGTGCACCAAATTCAGGTAGTTCTAAACTATGCCACTTTTACACGGTGTTGCATTGAATGCCTTAGATGTAAAAGAAACCAACTCTCTTTCAGTTGGTTAAAAAAAAACTGTCTCAGACAGAGTTTGCAGAAGTATCTCATGTGGCTTCTAAAAGTGGTGTAGCATGAGCCAAATTCAAGTACAAGTTTTAAATAGGTAAATTAATTTGGTGCATTTTTTCACCAATTTGTAGAAAGCATGAGAAACACTTTTTGCAAAATCTGTCTGCACCAGTCTTTATGAATTCCAGGGTGTATGTTCTAACAGTTACAAAATTAGAAACTGGGCTTCTTGCATTGAATGTTAAAACCAGGAAGCGCAATCGGTCCTTAGGAAAGACTCATATTGTTCAGTACTGCTTGAAGTCAGCCATGAAGCCTTCAGCCTCCTACCAGCTAGAAACTTTCTGCAAGCTTCAGTATCCCAAACTTCTAGAGCAGGGGTGTCAAACTGGTGGCCCTCCAGCTGTTGCGAAACTACAAGTCCCATCATGCCTCTGCCTTTGGGAGTCATGCTTGTAACTGTCAATCTTGCAATACATCATGGGGCTTGTAGTTTGGCAACAGTTGAAGGGCTGCCAGTTTGACACTCGTGCTCTAGGGAATCACAATGGCTGCCTTTATAAAGTTTTATGTGGCACTAAAGGTATTATACTTACCTCCTCTCTAAGAGCCCAGGTCCCTCATCAGTGCCAGTCCTCTGGCATCTGCACTGGCCAGCGAGGGTTGATGAAACTCATGCACATTTGCAGGAGTCAGTCATCCTGGCACACAGGGACGAGATGTAAGCACATGAACAGCTTACATCACATGCTGTAGAACACTGCGAGCAGGTGGGCTATCATCACAGAAGAGACATGCAAAGTTTCTTCTGTCATAAGATACGGCAAAAGAGACTTTGCATGTCTCTCCTGTGATAATAGCCCAAATGCTCGCAGTCTATTACAAAATGCCTTCAGTTCCGTTTTAAGCCAGGAATTTCTGCCTTCTCCCACTGCAAGCTACAGATGTGAAGTTCAGGAATGACAACCTCATGCACCTCCAAGCTCAACTCAACCTATTAATAAAGTCAACCTATTAATAAAGTCTAGCATCTTGCTCATGGCCACATTCATAATAATGACCCAGCCTGCGCAGCCAAATTGCAAGTCTTCCATCTTAGCTACAGAATGCCCTCCACCATCAACACTTTGAGGTCCGCCTAGCATCAAATCAGTCATAAGAGGCAGATCTGTCTAAAGGTCACTAACAGCTATCTGACAACCAGCTTAGATGTACTCCTGATGATCTACAGGGATTTGTTACTGAAGAAAGGAAAGCATGATTTCTGAATTCATTCAGCTGCAGTCACTCCAGTATCGCAATGGAAAAAAACAATTTATTCCTAGGTGGCTGAAATCTTAATTTGAAAAACAGATTTACCTGAAGTTCCCCATTTTGGATATGACTAGACCTGTCAGTATCAACAATCTTCACTGATATAGGTGACAGAAACCTGCAACATAGAACAAATTAACTTTAAAGGATGTGTGCTCTTTAAAACAAAGTGCACTAAACACTTTACTCTGACCTAACCAAACTCACCCTCTCCCTCCATAGATGCATAGTTATACTGGCCCAACAGCTGCGGCCTCCAGTGTTTGTTATCATACTGGCAATGCCTACATGCTGTAGTCTCAGACATCTATAGGGGATGTGTTGCGAGGCCAGGGATGAAGGGAGATGGCCCCATAGAGGTCTATGGGGTTGTAACACACACACACACACACACACACACACACACACACACACACACACACACACACACACACACACACACACACACACACACACACACACACACACACACACACACACACACACACACACACACACACACACACACACACACACACACACACACACACACACACACACACACACACACTGAATCAAGGTAAAGTGTGCATCTTTGGAGTGGGTTAGATTCAGATTTGTGCAGCAAAGAATGCACTACCATGAAATAAGCTCAGCAGTAAAAGTATTATCAAGTCACATTCTTGCCAACAGAAAAACACAAACTCAGTATTTTAGAAGCTATTTTCAGCCTCGAAGCTGGTTGCTAAAACCTGAATACAGGCTCTCACTCTCCTGAAGAGGCTCAAATGGGGCGCAGACAGGAGGGTGGATAATGTTACGATCTTTGCCTCAGCCAGACAGACAATCAGAGGAAGCTCTGCATTCAGAGAACACAAAGCTGCCTATGAATGGCTGAGAACCGCTCAACCTAACTTAATTTTGTTCTGGTTGTGGAAACAGGATGTTCGTATCCCACAGCCATAAGACAAGGTTGTATACTGTATGTAGCTGGGGCTACATACAGTTTATACAGCACACACAGCAGGCACATCTGTTAGTGTAGGAAATAGTTTGTTTTGGCCAGCTGAGCACAAATTATATAATGTGAGAGTAAGCTAGAGATCAGATTTAAAGTGGAATTCCAGCCATTACCTAATGCTAAACCTACTCCCCTGTAAAGAAAAGACTGCTATACTTACCTATTCTGAAGCCGCTCTGGTCTGGTCTCCAGCAGTGGCTTCAGTGCAGAAGAGAAAGCCAACAACAGCTGGGAAATGTCTAGGAGATGTCACCCATAGACTTACTATGGGGCATCCATCATCGGCTGCCTCTGCTGCACACAGCAGCTGCTGCTTACAGATCAGCCTGGGACCGTACCAACTTCAGTAAAAGTATAGCAATCTTTTCTTTACAGGGTTAGAAAGAATAGGTTTAGAATGGGGGGGGGGGGGGGGGGTAGTGACTCGAATTCCACTTTAAGAGACCAGAAGAGGACCCAGTGCTTTTGACAAGACAGTGTCCATACAGTACAAAATTGATGCAATACTGATGTTTAATTTGACCGAGTCATATATGGTACCATCATTTTGCCATTCCTAATCAAGTTAGATTTTCTGCTGCAAGATTCCACTTAACACTGTAAATGACTTCCTTCCTCACCTCTGAATGTCTCCAAACTGTGTCCTGTTGCTTTTCATATGTTTACAAGACTTTACAGCGACTGCCTTCTTGATGACTATAGGTGACTCCAGTGGAGATATTTGAACAGATGATGCTGTGGACTCATTCTAGTGGGGGGGAAAAAAATAAAGTTAAACCTTTAGTTGTATTCACACTACACAGCCGGTAAATCACAGCGATCCACCCCCCTATCTGCTCTTTTGCCTGCTGCGGTAGGGGGCAGAGGGATGTGCAATTCAGCGCATCATATGGCACCCCTCCCCCCCTTTTTTTTTGTTTTGAACAAACTATGTGAAGTGTACAAAAACATACAGTGCAATGTCGGGCGTCGCAATGTGCTTTCCTGTGTCCCTGCGGAGACAGACGTTTTACCATGTAGTAAAACGTCTGTCACCAAACATAATGTGAAATGGACCTTAAAGTGGTCGTAAAGGCTCAAGGTGTCTTACCTTCATACATTCTATGCATGAAAGGGGGGGGTAAGTGTGCTACTTACCCCCCCTCGATCCAGCGATGACCACGAAAGCCTCAGTTCTCCGGGGACTCTTACTCCTGATTGGCTGAGGCAGCAGTGGGAGCCATTCAGAAGTCGGGGCCGAGATGAAAGGCAGAGTCGCCGCTCGGGGACACTCAGCAGGTGGGAGTGGGCAGGAGCACCAGTGGGGGACCAGAGAAGAGGAGGATACGAGCTGCTCTGTGCATAACCACTGCACAGAGCAGGTTAGTAGAACGTTTCTTTTTTTTGTTTTTTTTAAACAAGGCTTTAATATCACTTTAAAGTGTAACTACAGTTTTGTTAGAAAAAAAAACAAATTCTAGGTCCTCTATATACATTGCAAGGATTTTGGCAAACTTGCTTCAGAACAGAAAAAGGCTGGAATCTGCAACAAATGTTTTTTATCATATCATTGCCAGGCTAATTCCTGAATTGGAGAGACTGCCTCATAAGAAAATCTAAGTGTTCTAATGAGAAAAGCTACAGGGCCTTCAGACCTTTAGAAGTTGTGGAAATTTTGACACATCTTGGAAAAGATGTGGGAAAACCAGTGTGTCAATCACACAAACAAGAAAACAACAAATATATACACACACACACACATACACGTGAGTACACCCCTCACATTTTTGTAAATATTTTATTCTATCTTTTCATGTGACAACACTGAAGAAATGACACTTTGCTACAATGTAAAGTAGTGAGTGTACAGCTTGTATAACAGTGTAAATTTGCTGTCCCCTCAAAATAACTCACACAGCCATTACTGTCTAGACTGCTGGCAACAAAAGTGAGTACACCCCTAAGTGAAAATGTCCAAATTGGGCCCAATTAGCCATTTTCCCTCCCCGGTGTCATGTGACTTGTTGGTGTTACAAGGTCTCAGGTGTGAATGGGGAGCAGGTGTGTTAAATTTGGTGTTATCGCTCTCACTCTCTCATACTGGTCACTGGAAGTTCAATATGGCACCTCATGACAAAGAACTCTCTGAGGATCTGAAAAAAAGAATGGTTACTCTACATAAAGATGGCCTAGGCTATAAGAAGGTTGCCAAGACCCTGAAACTGAGCTGCAGCACGGTGGCCAAGACCATACAGTGGCTTAACAGGACAGGTTCCACTCAGAACAGGCCTTCCCATGGTCGACCAAAGAAGTTGAGTGCACGTGCTCAGAGTCATATCCACAGGTTGTCTTTGGGAAATAGATGCATAAGTGCTGACAGCATTACTACAGAGGTTTAAGGGGGGGGGGGGGGGGGTCAGCCTGTCAGTGCTCAGACCATATGCCGCACACTGCATCAAATTGGTCTGCATGGCTATCATCCTAGAAGGAAGCTTCTTCTAAAGATGATGCACAAGAAAGCCTACAAAACAGTTTGGTGAAGACAAGCAGACTAAGGACATGGATTACTGGAACCATGTACTGTGGTCTGATGAGAACAAGATAAACTGATTTGATTCAGATGGTGTCAAGCGTGTGTGGTGGCAACCAGGTGAGGAGTACAAAGACAAGTGCGTCTTGCCTACAATCAAGCATGGTGGTGGGAGTGTCATGGTCTGGGGCTGCATGAGTGCTGCCGTCATCAATGAGCTACAGTTCATTGAGGGAACCATGAATGCAAACATGTACTGTGACATACTGAAGCAGAGCATGACCCCCCCCCCTTAGGAGACTGGGCCGCAGGGCAGTATTCCAACATGATAACCACTGCCTTGCTAAAGAAGCTGAGGATAAAGGTGATGGACTGACCAAGCATGTCTCCAGACCTAACCCCTATTGAGCATCTGTGGGGCATCCTCAAACGAGAGGTGGAAGAGCGCAAGGTCTCTAACATCCACCAGCTCCATGATGTCATCATGGAGGAGTGGAAGAGGACTCTAGTGGCAGTAATGTCACTGCCGCACCATATTTTCTCCACTTGATGATGACTATCTTCACTGTGTTCCACGGTATATCTAATGCCTTGGAAATTCTTTTGTACTCTTCTCCTGACTGATACAGTTTAACAATGAGATCCCTCTAATGCTTTGGAAGCTCTCCGCGGACCATGGCTTTTTCTGTAGGATGCAACTAAGAAAATGTCAGGAAAGACCTACAACAGCTGAACTTTATTTGGGGTTAATCAGAGGCACTTTAAATGATAGCAGGTGCACTGACTCCTATTTAACATAATTTTAAATTTCCTAATTCTGAACACAGCTACATCCCCAGTTATAAGAGGGTGTGCACACTTATGCAACCACATTATTTTAGTTTTTTAACCCCCTCCCCCCCCAAAAAAAAACAACAAATATCTGTTTTTCAATCTAGTTGTACAGTTTATAGGTCACATTAAAAAGGTGGAAAAAAAAGTTCCAAAATTGTTTATCTGTGTCTCATTTTTTTACATCACAGAAACCTGACATTTTAGCAGCGGTGTGTATACTTTTTATCTACAGTGTATGTATATGTATAGATTTCCCTTTAAGTGTAAATATTTACAAAAAATTAACAATGAGCCATATGGCTTCTACATAGTCTCACTATTTACCAGATCACTGCTGAGCATCCAGGCGAGCTCCTCATCTTTTTTCATCTGCTGTTCCAGCTCCCTTTGTGTGTGTTCTAGAGACAATCGCTGCTCCGCTTCCTCCTCTGCCAAAAGCTTATGAATATAATCCTCACTTGCCTTACTTTCTTCCTCTTCTCTCCTGAGCCGCTCAGCTTCAATCTAAGAGGACACACAAGTAGACTCTACAAAAACTAAAATCTATATACACACATTGTTGAGAAAAATGGCAAGATCTGAAACAGAATCATGAAACTCTGCTAACTGGTTATGTAAAAGTAGAATACAAGGATATAATACAGCCCCAAAATGTGTTTTGTGGTTGAAAAAAAGATTAAAAAAAAAAAAATAATTGCACTCCAGCACCACTTCCAAAACACACTTTCCGAGCATCAGGCTGCTCTTTGGTCAGGAAGCAGGAGCCTTGCTGATTGGAAAGTAGTAATTTTTATGAAAGGGCATGCTGGACCACTAGATAGACTGCTGTTGTCTCAGGGAACAGCAACCCTTGTCTTCTGCCTGCTGCTGGGGAAAGTGAGTTCCAAAAGCAGAAAAGTAGTCTTCCTAGCTGCCAAACAAGTCACTGACTGCAGCATTTGAGGTAAAAAAAAAATAATGGCATTATCTACCTGAAATATTAATGTATTAGAACTACTTCTTACCTTACTTATTTCAGCTTCATATTCTTTTCTGATTTCCCCTGGATTGCACAGTTGTCGAGCTGGATGAGGTGTGAAGTCTAGGGCAAAAAGCAGCAAAACATCAGGTAATACTTATTTTAACCAAAATTAAAGCACAAACAAGCAGGCAGTTTCAGAAGCAGCTTAGCAATGACACCATCATATTTCTAACATGACAAATGTATTTTAACAGGGAAACATTAGCAAAATATTCAGTCATCAAGGGGTTTGAAATAATGTTTTATTTTTAAACCAGGACATAACTGAAAACCAGACTGATATTTTTGCACAAATTGTATTGGAAACTGTATTTTATCTTCTACACTAATGACCTGTGTACACCTCTGTTTATTACTTTTTGCATCTAAACATATGGAGAGCTATTTATTTATTATCAGTAGTATACAGTAGGTCTCCGATAACATAAAAGGCTTATAGAAAGAAAAAAAAAATTAAACACATTAAAAACACAACACAATATATGAAAAAAGTGCCACAAAACATTAAAGAATATATTTACCTCAACATTTCATATTCCTGACATGTACTATGTACTTGTATGAAAAAGTATCTTGTTCTTTGTATTGCTTCCTTTGCGTGAAATCCCTGATGTTCCTGTCAGTCACTCTGCTTTCCCATTAAATACGAACTATACTAGGCAGGAGTGTGCTTAGTTTTCTGCCTGTGCTGGGAACTCAGCCTGCTCTCCTCCAATGATCAGACTTGTGCTGACACCCCCCACCGCACAACCATTTACTGAGAAAACCAGTGTGCTGCTGTTTCTCAATCCCCAGCTCTCTGAGCTTTTTATGCAGTTGGGAACAGAGTTATGTGATAAAAAAAAAAAAAAAAAAAAAGAAAGCGAAAATAATTTTATTTATATGTATATATAAATGTTTTGCCTTTCATTTCTATTTTAAACTGAATGGGTTGTTTTACAAGGTGAGGGCTCACTTATACTTTAACACTGCATGCATTTTAAGCACAGAAATTTGAATGCGTCTTCACTCTAATCATACATCACAATTATTTCCCTTTTGAGTTTTGCAAGTCGTTTGTTCTCTGTACATTGCTCTTGCATCAGAGGGGAAAAAAGCTAGCAACATACATAGATAACATAAGTGGTCTCACCATCTTCGAATTCATCTTCTTCAGTGTCTAGTCCAGAAGTACGGCGTTTGCACTCCTCTGGATACTGACGCTGGATGATCTCCCAAAGTTCCTTGTTGATTAGTGTTCCTGAGCGGGCACTGTGACGAGCCCAGGAGGAAACTCGCAGCCTACAAAAAGGGCAGCACAGGCTAGCTTTCTCCACAGTCTTCTGGAAACAGGGATGGCACAAAGTATGACTGCATGGGAGCGTCACCGGCTCCAATAAGATCTCCCGACAAATGGCACACAGGCATTCTGATCGTGGCAAAGGAGAAGCTTGTTTTTTTGGCATGCTGGATTTAAACTTTATTCTTCATCTGCAGACCAGAGATGTGACACTTACAAGATGCCCCAATAAATATATGTGGTATTTACAGCATTACATTAGAAAATACATTTCTTATCACAATTTCACACATTACCTGATTAACAAAGATCTAACTCCTGAAAAGAATTTATTTTTTTTTTAAACTTTCTTGCTAAAGTAAATATGTCTAGGGGTATGTGTAAATCAACAAGCATGCTTTCATGGTGCCTAAAGTAGAATTAAAAGGCAATCCTATTTCCTATTTTGCATAGTGTGAGGGATGATTTAGTCCCTTGTCCGTTTGTTTTTTTTCCCCCATCTGTGTCTCATTGGGGAGACATCACTTCCTGTTCCATAGCCAAAACAAAAAATAAGAAGCCCCTCCTTCCAAAGTAAAGGAATTCAGGGGTGTCACCAGAACTAGTGTCTTCCATTCCCTCCCCCCCCCCCATTATTATTCTGATGTCAACCCAACATGGGATTTTCTTTTACTCCCACTTCTGATAAGGATAAAAAGGCACAAATGGAGAGGATGAATCTCCCCAACAGGGGCACAGGCAAAAAAAAAAAAAAAAAAAAAACACATCTGACGGGGGTTCCAGTCCCTCGGAAACTCTATCCAAAACTAAGAAAAGTTTTACCTTTAGTTGTTTCTTTCATAGACACAATTGGCCTCCTGGGTTGCTCTTTGATTGCTCGGCTTTCCCTTTTGTTTGCATGGGGAAAAAATAGTATATTTGTGCTTGCCAAAAAACATTTTATTGGAGCCAATTGAAGGGCACAGGAAGTCATAACCCTTCGGGTCAGGGGCGGACTGACAACTCATGGGGCCCCCGGGCAATAGGGTATCATGGGGCCCCTGTGTCCTTGCCCAAACTCAAAAAAGCCTATGAAAAAGGTACCAGGGGCATCTAATGGGGCCCTCTACTGACCCCGGCCCTCGGGCAGTGCCCAAGTTTCCAAATGGTCAGTCTGCCCCTGCTTCGGGTTACAGTCCAGCCTAAAGGATGACCAGAATAACTCCCTACAACAGCATGCCTTAGTTTTGTAGCAAAGCGGTAAAAAGAAATAATAACCCAAAAAACTGGTAACTACTGGCAGCTCATAGGTCAAGGCCAAAATGCCTTGTAGAACGTAGAAAAAATGTGAGCAGAAGACTCAGTGGCAGCCTTGCAAATCTGAGAAACAGTTTCCTGATGATGAAAAGCCCAAAAAGCAATCATAGGACTAGGAGTGAGTACCTTAACCAGAATGGAATTCAGTCCTTGAGACCATAAGCTTTAAATGATGATCTGCCAGAGCCACCTAGAGATGGTGGAAAAAGATGCCGATGCACACTTTTGAGGTCCACCAAGAATGGCACATAGGGTATCAGTCTTTATGAAAGAAGTAGTGGCTGAAAGACAGACTCTCCTAGTCTGAGCCACATCCAGACAAAGGAAGCACATTTCCTTTTGGTAAACTGAAGCCAGACAGAGGGACAGAAGAATAATGTCCTGTTTGAGTTAAGAGGCAGAAAACTACCATAGGCAAGAAGATGTTCTGGTTCTCAACATGACTTTGTACCTATGCAAATCATAACTGGTGCCTTGCAGGATAAGACCACCAGTTTAGAAACCTGCCTTGCTGAGGTGACAGCTACAAGAGACACCACCTTGCGGGTAAGAGCAGAGAGAAGAATGTCTCTAATTGGTTCAACCAGCTGGCAGTCTCTTAAGCACTGAGAGAACCAGATTCAGATCCCACAGAATCACAAGCAGCAGATGGGTGGACCTACAAGGAATAACTGAAGAAAGGTCTTAAAAGGTCCACCTTCTCACAATAAATGCACATTCATTGCAGGTAACTTTTAATTTACAATTTTGTTTTAGGAGCTTGGAAAGAATTGTACTCGCGGTCAGCAGATCGTTATAGCCATGCAGGTCTCCAGCAGACTGTCAGTGTAAGCTGTCCACCCATACATCGTACAGGCAGGAAGTTTTCCACTGACAGGAAGAATCAATGAATCAACACAGCGCCCTGGTAATTCATTGTGAACTACAAGCCAAAAGCCCCAAAGGGATCAGTGAATCAATGATGCGGCCTTGTAGGCATAGCCCCGTACAGCTGCGCTCTCTTTGAATTGTGGTAAAAGGCACAGGGAGAAGATTTCTGTCTCGCTGCCACAAGGACAGGAGTATGGAGGGGAAAGGGATCTGATGCTAAACATGTTGCATGTTACATCCTAAATATGGGGGTAACATGTTCAGAAAGGTGAACTTATAATTTAAAGAGTTAGAGGCCAATGGTAGCTGAAACAGAATAGAAGGGGTTTAAGTGGACCTTTGATAATGCTGAGAGCCAAACACTGGTTCAGATTCAGCTGCAAGAAGGAGAGGATTTGCACCAAGTGAAGTAAGCCTTCAATTTCTGATCATAGACCTTGCAAGAAGTAGACTTCCTAGCTTTTAGCGTATGTACTCTCCAGCGCCTTAGGATATGCACAGCCAAAAGGGAAGCCAAGGGTACGAGGACAGCGACAACCAAAAGGAAATGTTCCAGGGGTGCAGCCCTCCTCAGACGGGGAAATCAGCCACTGGATAGAGAGAAAACAGGTGGCACACACACCTAGTGCATTATCCAAGGTTTATTGTAGGAATTAAATCATAAAAACATACTCACAGACGAAGCATGTATCTAAAAAGCATAGAAAAATTACAATGGCCACGACGACGGGCAAGGTGTTCTCACTGTCAGTGCGGTCAAATGGCTGACGCGTTTCGGGGACGAATCCCTTTCCTCAGAGCTGATGACCAACCTCTGATGCTGATGCACGATGAATGGAAAGTAAAGTAAGAGCCCTACTTTTGATGCCTCAACAGCAGGGCTCTTACTTTACTTTCCATTCATCGTGCATCAGCATCAGAGGTTGGTCATCAGCTCTGAGGAAAGGGATTCGTCCCCGAAACGCGTCAGCCATTTGACCGCACTGACAGTGAGAACACCTTGCCCGTCGTCGTGGCCATTGTAATTTTTCTATGCTTTTTAGATACATGCTTCGTCTGTGAGTATGTTTTTATGATTTAATTCCTACAATAAACCTTGGATAATGCACTAGGTGTGTGTGCCACCTGTTTTCTCTCTCTTCCTAGCTTTTAGCATCATAGGAAAATTTAGATCACAGACTTAGATGCCCCTGTCCTTCAGATCCTGTTCAAGCTAACGACCATACATCAGGTGGGCAAACCAGTTCTGAGGACAGAAAATCATGACCATTTGGCAGCATCTGCCAGAAGTCTTACCAGGTCAGTGTACCTCATCCGCCTGGGCCAGCACAGAGCAATGAAGATCATCAGAATGCTCTCAATCTTTGTCCTGCAAAGATGGCAAAGACATTTCAGAGGAGGAAAAGCATAGATTAGGGTGTAACAAAAACACAGTGCCATCACCCTAATCAATAGCACACGCACAAGACCATAAGCTGTAAAAGTACAGCAGAAACAGCATGTTTTCAGGCACAAATCCTCCCCAGGTGTATGCACTTCCACTCCAGAATCACTGCCAAGAAAAACTCACTAAGAAAGCCCATGATGGCGGTCATGGAGTGCCTGCTCCTCTTCTGCCACCCCCCCTCCGATGCATGTGTCTTCCTCGTGTCCCCTCACCCTCTTCTCATCCTGTCGCAGCCTTTGAAGATAGACTGCACAGGATGAGAGGGGTCACCTCACCCCCCCTGCCCCTTGTCACCTCCTCACATCCTGACGCAGTCTTTGAAGACAGGCTGGAGACCTCACACCTCTCCGTCCATATAGCCGTGAGAGGAGTGACACCCCGCTGGGGGGATTCCGGCGTGGGGCCGCCAACCTGGCGCCGCACGCCCCCCGGCAGCTGCAGCGCGGGCACGAGGCTTCCCACGCCCTGCACCCGCCGGAGAAAATGCTGCGCCTTGCTGGGCCGGACGTTGCTGAGGCAACCAGGAAGCGTCCTGCCTGGCTTTAAGAAGGCTAGCGCAGGACTCTTCATTGTGGGTCCGCTGCCGAAGCTGCTGGGAGGTCTGCGCTGATGCCAGACTTCCGCAGCCAACCCCGCTGGCACTCTGCCTAATACTGAGCATAATACTCCGGGTCAGGACTAGTACCCGCTGCCACTCTACATAATACATATAGATTGTGCAGGTGGACAAGGAGTGTATGGTGAGTGAGATATCTGTACAGTGGACATTTCATCACGAATTGTATCAATCTTATTTTTGAAGTGATTAGCAATCTCCTGGGCAGTGAGTGAGTTAGAGGGTGGAGGTAAAAAAGGACGAAGTAGAGAGTTAAAGGTAGAAGAGTTGAGAGACATTTCGTGAGAGGGTGTTAAAGAGAATGATAAAATAGGTCTGTTTGGCAGTGTGGGGACAGGAATTGTATTTTTGAAGGGCAGATTTAGATTGGTCAAAGTCTTGTTGGGCCTTAGTCTTACGCCATAAACGCTCAAGAGCACGGCTACATTTTTTGAGGCATCTGGTATTGTCTGTTTGCTGGGGCTGCAGCAATTAGGGCCTAATTCTGTGTGTAATGAGGGGGGCCAATGTGTCCAGGGTGGATGAGAGTGAACTGTTTCAGACAGAAGTGGCCAGGTTGGGGCAGGACAGGGCTAAGATTTTGTCATAGAAAAAGTTGCAGCAAAAAGAAGAGAAGGGTAAGATAGCGAAGGTTTCTATGGGTAACTGTTTGGTAGTTGGAAGACAAAGAGGAAGAAGCCAAGGAGAAAGTGAAGCCAATAAGGGAGTGATTAGAGAGAGGAAAAGGAAAGTTGGTGAGGTTGCCAGGAGTGCATAGGTAGGAGAATACAAGGTCAAGGCACTTACCGTTAGAGAATTATTATCATTATACAGGATTTATACAGCGCCAACAGTTTGCTCATCGCTTTACAATATAAAGGGAGACAATACAGCAACAATACAGTTCAATACAAGAGGGTTAGGAGAGCCCTGCTCCTTGGAGCTTACAATGTAAGAGGGAGGGGCTGGTGGTACAAAAGGTAATAACTGCGGGGGGTGGACTGGTAGAAGGAATAGAAGATTCTGTTATTAGCTGAAAGAAGGATAGGCTTCCCTGAAGAGATAGGTTTTCAGAGATGGCCTAAACGTGCGCAGAGTAGGCGAAAGTCTGATAGATTGGGGTAGAGAGTTCCAGAGGATGGGGGAGGCTCTGGAGAAGTCCTAGAGATGAGCATGGGAGGAGGAGACAAGGGAGCTAGAGAGCAGGAGGTCATGCGAGGAGCGGAGAGGACGGTTTGGGTGATATTTGGAGACAAGATTGGTAATGTATTTGGGGGCAGAGTTATAAATGGTTTTATATGTTATTGTTTTGAATTTTATTTGTTGGGCAATGGGAAGCCAGTGGAGGGATTGGCAGAGAGGGATGGCAGATGTGTCTGGCAGCAGCATTCATGATAGAATAAAGAGGGGATAGCCTACGATGAGGTAGGCCAGTGAGGAGGGAGTTACAATAGTCAAGGCGAGAGATAACCAGGGAGTGAATAAGTTGCTTAGTAGTTTCAGAGGTTAAGAACAGGCATATCCTGGAGATGTTGCGAAGGTGACGTCTACAAAATTTGGACAGCGATTGGATTTGGAGCTGAAAAGGACAGATGGGAGTCTAGGATTACACCTAACACCCTGGCATGAGGGAAGGGACTGATGGTTGTATTATTGATCTTGATGGAGAAGTCAGGGGAGGGGGCATGGGCTAGAGGAAAAAGTATGAGCTCAGTTTTCAAAAGATTGAGTTTGAGGAAGTAGAGTGACATCCATGCCAATATATCACTTAGTAGGTTAGTAATGCGAGAAGAGACCGAAAGGATGAGGTGAGTAGAAAGACAGATTTGTGTGTCATCAGCATAGAGATGGTACTTAAAGCCATGGGAATTTATCAAGTGACCAAGGGAGGAGGTATAGGTGGAGAAGAGAAGAGGTCCAAGGACAGAACCTTGAGGGACCCCAAACAGAAAGAGGAAGTGGAGAGGAGACAGTTATAGGTAACGCTCAAGGAGTGCTGCGATAGGTAGGAGGAGAACCAGGAGAGAGCAGAGTCTCAGAGGCCGAGTGGAGTTTTTTTTGAGTAGGAGGGGATGGTCAACTGTATCAAAAGCCGCAGAAAGGTCAAGTAGTAAGAGTACAGAGTAGTTGCCATTGGTTTTAGCAGTTCGTAAATCATTAGTGAGTTTTAGTAGGGCAGTTTCAGTGGAGTGGAGTGAGCGAAAGCCAGACTGTAAAAGGTCATGAAGGTTGTTGTCAGTGAGGTAGGAGCTCAGGAGATCGTAGACCAATCATTCTAAGAGTTTAGAGGTAAACGGGAGCAAGGAGATGGGTCTTAATTTGATCAGGTTGGTGGGGTCCGGCGAGGGCTTTTTAAGTATGGAAGTGATGTGTGCACGCTTTAGAGGGATGGGGAAGGCACCATTAGAGAGGGAGAGATGTGAGGGAGCATAGTATAGAAGAGGGTGACCGTAGTAGTTGAGGGGACAGGATCGAGGAGGCAGGTAGTGAGATGGGCTTCTGAGAAAACTTTAGTGACCTCTTCAGTAGTGGCAAGGTCAAGAGAGGAAAGTGTTGAGGGAGGTTTAGTATAAGGTATGTGAAGAGGGATAGATGTCTGCAGTGGAGATGCCCCTACGAATTGCATCAATCTTGTTTTTGAAATGATTTGCAATCTCGTAAGCAGTGAGTGAGGTACTGGGTGGAGGTGGAGAAAGTAGGGAGTTAAAAGTAAAGAGGAGACGATGAGGACTGGATGACAAGGTATTAATAAGAGTGCCAAGTAGGCTTGTTTGGCAGCATGGAGGGAGGAATTGTATGTGAAAGAGAGCAGATTTATATAGGGTGAATGCTTGCTGAGATTTGGTTTTACGCCACAGTCACTCCAGTGCACGACTATGTCACTTACGATTTCCGGTGTCGTCAGTCTGCCATGGTTGTAATAGTCGGGGCCTGATACTTCGTGTAGTTAGAGGAGCAAGTGAGTCTAGTGTAGATGAAAGCGAACTGTTGTAAACAGCAGTGGCCTGGTCAGGGCAGGACAGGGGAGAGATTCTGTCAGAGAGGCGGTCAGCTGCAGAGTAGAAAAGAGAAGGGTTTAAGTTGTGAAGGTTTTTACGGGTATTTGCTGTTCGGAGGGATAGGTGTTTGAAGATGAGGACAACGTGAAGGTGATGAGATTGTGATCAGAGAGAGGAAACGGGGGGGGGGGGGGGGGGTTTTGAGGTTGTGGGGAGTGCAAAGATGGGAGAAAACAAGGTCTAATGTATTTCCATCAGAGTGAGTGGAGGACTGTATCCATTGTGTTAAGGCAAAAGATGAGGTTAGATTGAAGAGTTGGTATGTAGCTGGGTAGAAGCAAGTGTCCATTGTTTTAGGTCAAAAGAAGTGGTTAAGCTCAGAAGTTTAGCGGTAGCAGGAGTGTTAAGATTAACAGGGATGTTGAAGTCAAGAATGATTGTGGGAATTTCAGAAGAGAGAAAGTAAGGCAGCCAGGCAGAGAGGACATCAAGAAAGCTTGATACCAGTCAAGGAGGCCAATAGATCACAGCAAGGAGGATTCCAACTCCACCTCCTTTCCATCCACTAGGGCTGGGAGTGAGTCCACCATGGGAGAGGGCAGGAGAAAGAAAGACATCATGAAGGCAGGTTTCCGTAAATTGCAAGTAGGTTAAAGGAGTTTGTGATAAAAAGGTCATGTACAGAGGTGAGTTTGTTACAGAGTGGGCATTCCAAAGGGCACAGGAAAAGGGGAGGCTGGTTCTAGGAAGAAGAGGAATAGTAACAAGATTATTTGGATTGTGGCTGCTGTTAGAGGATAGGGGGTGCCAGGTGTGTTAGTCAAAAAGATGGCAGCCCAGGAATTGGGGAAATGTCTCCGAATGTTAGGAGAAGCAGAAGGATGAGAGAGGTAACATGGGAGTATGTCCAGGGGTGGACTGACAACTCATGGGGCCCCCGGGCAATAGGGGATCATGGGGCCCCTGTATCTTTGCCCAAACTCAAAAAAGCCTATGAAAATGGTACCAGGGGCATCTCATAGGGCCCCCACTGACCCCGGGCCCTCGGGCAGTGCCCAAGTTTCCAAATGGTCAGTCCGCCCCTGAGTATGTCTTATATGGAGGGACAGGTCCCAGTGTCCAGGTTTTATTTGTATGTGGGTTCAGAATTAGCAGGAGTTGAGGAGTACAGTAATAAGGTGAAGACAGGAGTGAGGGTGATAAACAGGTGAAACTCGAAAAATTAGAATATCATGCAAAAGTTCAATTATTTCAGTAATGCAACTTAAAAGTTGAAAATAATATATAAGATAGACTTATTACATGCAAAGCAAGATAGTTCAAGCTGTGATTTGTCATAATTGTGATGATTATGGCTTACAGATCATGAAAACCCCAAATCCACAATTTCGGAAAATTAGAATATTACATGCAATCAACAAAACAAGGATTGTACATAGAACAATATCAGACCTCTGAAAAGTATAAGCATACATATGTACTCAGTACTTGGTTTGGGCCCCTTTTGCAGCAATTATTGCCTCAATGCGGCGTGGCATGGAAGCTATCAGCCTGTGGCACTGCTGAGGTGTTATGGAAGACCAGGATGCTTCAATAGCGGCCTTCAGCTCTTCTGCATTGTTCGGTCTCATCTTTCTCTTGGCAATGCCCCATAGATTCTCTATGGGGTTCAGGTCAGGCGAGCTTGCTGGCCAATCAAGCACAGTAATCCCACGGTCATTGAACAAGGTTTTGGTGCTTTCAGCAGTGTGGGCAGGTGCCAAGTCCTGCTGGAAAATGAAGTCAGCATCCCCATAAAGCTTGTCTGCGGAAGGAAGCATGAAGTGCTCCAAAATCTCCTGGTAGACGGCTGTGTTGACCCTGGACTTAATGAAGCACCATGTCCAGGATCTGTCTGTCTGTGTGTGCTGGCTCTTGAGCACTGACTCCAGCCTCAGTCCACTCCTTGTGAAAGTCCCCAACACTTTTGAATGGCCTTTTCCTGACAATCCTCTCCAGGCTGCAGTCATCCCTGCTGCTTGTGCACCTTTTTCTTCCACACTTTTCCCTTCCACATAACTTTCTATTATTGTGCTTTGATACAGCACTTTGGGAACATCCAATTTCTTTTGCAATTACCTTTTGAGGCTTTCCCTCCTTATGGAGGGTGTCAATGATGGTTTTCTGCACAACTGTCAGATCAGCAGTCTTTCCCATGATTGTGATTCCTACTGAACCAGACAGAGACCATTTAAAGGCTCAGGAACCCTTTGCAGGTGTTATGGCTTAATTAGCTGATTAGAGTGGGACACTTTGAGCCAAGAATATTGCACCTTTTCACAATATTCTAATTTTCTGAGATTGTGGATTTGGGGTTTTCATGAGCTGTAAGCCATAATCATCACAATTATGACAAATCACGGCTTGAACTATCTTGCTTTGCATGTAATGAGTCTATCTCATATATTAGTTTCACCTTTTAAGTTGCATTACTGAAATAAATGAACTTTTGCACGATATTCTAATTTTTTGAGTTTCACCTGTATATAAGCTTAGGGGTGAAGGAGAGAGAGTTTGAAGAAAGAGGACCCAACTGTGAGAAGGAGGAGCAGGGAGTGCATGTTACAGAGTGGTGAGATAAAGAAGCAGACTGGGTAAGAGCTGAATGGGGAAACAGGACACCTGTACCCTGTTTAGTCTTTGAAGTTGTCTGCTGTGGTTTCTCGCTTTGTGCATTCACTGAAATGCAGAGCCGAAGTGAAATGCACAATACTTAATCCAAGGTCAATACTTTATCCAAGATGAGAGTTGCCAATGCTCCCTCCCCTAAGGAAGGCCTAAATTTATACTGAGTTGGGTGGGGGTATTGCCAGTTCATCAATTAGGAATGCATAGGAGAGACACATGGCTAGCAGGGCAAACTTCTCACACAAAAAGGAGGACTACAAGAGACAACAAGAGAGCAGGAGGGCAGAGTTGTAAAAATTAGGATCAGCTAATAAATTTGGATTAGGCAATTAGAGCAAAATAAACACCACAGTAATATGGACAGAGTTAAAGATTCTGGAAGCAATAAGAATTAACAATAAGAACATTGATAGTTATGAATCTGATTCAGTTAGAGGTGGATTTTAAAAGCACTATAGATTACCATATAGCAGTGCAGGGTGAATTAGCATTCATACATGGCATGGGCGATAGTACTGATGGATATTGCTCGCAGACATTTACTTTATCCAAGATGATAGTTGCCAATGCTGCCCCTGGCTGTGCTGTCCCTGGGATTGATTAGATCTATGAGCTGCTGAGAGCAAAACTGTCCCTTGCAAACACAGACGTCTTCTGTGTTTACAAGTGACAGCGGGGAGCGGAGGGCGATAGCTGGAGGTGGCAGAATGAAGTTGTCATGTTCCAGCTGCAAAACTGGGTGCCAGGACCACATGATAAGGCCTGGTGAGCCCGATTCAGCCCGCAGGCATTGTGTTTGACATATGTAATCTAGAATATAGATCTACATGTTCCATGCTATAGTATTGCTTTATAGAGGTCTAAAATTAAATTGGACAAATGTAACTGCCTTTAAGAAAGCTATAATCAGGCCTAGGATTCCAATGCAAAAGCAGACAGTCAGACAGTTTGTGGACTGGAGAGTTTGAATCTGAGACCAGAGGATCTGAAGTCTCCTGTGCAAGGAACAATCTGGCCTGAGCTGTGCCCAAACCTAGACCCAAGTACTCTAAACAATGAGTCAGTTCCATCTACGATTTCTGAGGTTTCAGGATCAGAAATCACTGTCTGGACAGTCAAAAAGTATTGGCTAACAGTTTCCACATCAACTATTTCCTCAACATAAAGTCATCTAAGTACTCCACATTGGGGATGCTAGGAGACCACAGAAGGGCTGCTACTGGGGTCAGTACCTTGGTGAATATCTAAGGTGCCGACAAGAGTTCAAAAGGCAGGACAATAAACTGGTAGTGCAGGGAACCCACAACAGTGAGTAGGAATTGCTGATGCATTGGAAAGCTAGAAACGTGAATATAAGCATCATTAAAGTGCACTTAGGCTAGGTTCACACCCGAGTGTTGCAATTGATGTTTTTCCAGTGTGCTTTTTCCAACAGTAAAGGATTAACTTTGACGCCACTTTAACGTGACTTTGGGTGGGTGCAATTTTGATGCTATTTGAATGCCAGAGAGTATAAAGTCGCATCAAAGTCTCACTACATGAACAGAACAGACATACTTTCCTATCAGAAAAAAAAAAAGTCGCACCCATCTAAAGTCAATACTTTCCTACTGGCAAAAAAACCCGCAAAGCGCATCAAAAACACATCACATGCATTACTACTGCGTGTCTATTGAACCAATAATGCAATATGTTGCATTTAAAAACTCCCTGACCCTTTTCAAAAATGCAGTGGCTGAAAAATGCATAGATGCAAACATGTCCTATAGGAAACAATGTTAAATGGACTGTGGTACATTTCTGCAAGATGCACTAAAACCGTAAAGCTGTGAACCGAAACAGATAGTTTTTAAAATTTAAACAAAAATATAATTGTGGCTGGCAATTTTGCATTGAAGTCACTAGGGGGCATTTTTGCATTGAAGCCAATGGGGACGCGGTTGTGCATGAAAATCTATGGTATGCGCTTTTGCATTGAAGTCACTAGAGAGCATTTTTTGCATTGAAGTCATGAATTTTCATGTATCGGCACCTTTTTCTCTATCAGCAAAATGGCGATAAAATTCTTTTCGGACGCTATGTTCCGTCCGCCGATATATCGATGCATCCCTAGAAGACATTCAGAGCTTTGAGATCCAAGATAGGACAGTTGCTCCCATTTAATAAGGGAAGGATGAACAGGCTGCAGTAAAACCCTAAAAAACAGATTTACCACAAGGACACTAGGGTCATACCACCTTGATCTAGAATGGGGGTCAGCAACCAGTAGATCGTGATCTATCAGTAGATATCAGCCAGGTGACTGGAAGATAACGGTCAGGGCTTGCTGACCCACCATCCCGGAGGATCAAACAGAATGCAATGCAGAAGGACTACATTTAAAGTTGGAGTTGCAGTAGGGAGCAGGATCTGCATAACCCGATGTCTCCTCTGCAGTGCTGGCTTCTATGCCCTGTCATGGTTGATGGGTGTAGCACCTGCCAAGCATGACCCATTCAAGTGAATAAGGCCACTCTGCAAGTGCCCTGCAACCTTGTGCAGGACAGCAAACAAGGGGTTAAACAGGCAGCGGTGTCTTGCTTTCTCACCATCTGCTTTAACCCCCTTGGACCACCCCGCAGAAGCATACAGTTAAGCAGTAAATTTGCAGAGTGGCTCCATTTACATGAATAAGTCTCAATTGACAGGCGTTAGTACCCACCAAAAGCAATAGGGGGTGTAATTTCTGCTGCGGCATGTGTACACCTTTGACTGCTGCCTTAGCAGCTAAAGGGAGTAGGGAGAGGGGGCAGTAAAACCGTGACTCAACTGCAGGGGTTTACCCCCCCCCAACTTTACCCCCCAATGTGAACGAGCCCTAAGAGTGCCACTGCCAAATGCAACTAAGGGCTCATTCAAAAGTGCAGCAGGCACTGCTGCTCTTCTGCAAAGTGATCGGAGTGTGTTTGACAGATGGTGAGAAGGGAATATGTTGCCTCTTCATCACCTGATTTAAACCCATGACTGCCGTGCAATGCACGCAATTGCGATACGGTAGTACGGCAAGATTTAACTCAGGTGTGAGGAGGTGAAACTGGGCAACACTGTGCCAGGTGATCTTTGACTTCTCCCATGTTGTTCAGGTAGATTCTCCACCTCTTTAAAGGCTGCCTACCCCTGAGCTAGAAGGTCCGAAAGGGCTTGATGGGGATCTGATAATCTGTGCAGTGACACACGAAGTCTGGAGATAAGAAAATAAGGATGGGGCAGGGAATGAAATTACAGTTTATATGCCTCCCACAGTAAAGTGCCTGAGATTCAAGCATCCACAAAGGGTAAACATCCCCCATGCGGGAAAGTGGGGTTGTGACATAGGTGTCCGTTTATGACACACAGAATAGCTGAGATTCAGAGGATCACAGCTATTCTCTGGTCATTCACAGTTTATGACACTCAGGAGAACATGTTCAGCCCTTCTCTGGAGATCTGTGTTCTCCCTCCAGATTCTCCAGCCCATAGCTGGAGAATCGGAGGGACCGCAAACTAAGCAGAGATAATTTACCTCTGTTTAGTAAACTGATCTTTTACTGTAATCTCATGAGATTATAGTAAAATCAGCCGGTTTCCAGCGGTTGTAGACCGTTCTCCCTTCGTTTGGAGAACTGATCTACAGATGCTTCATAAACGGCATTCAGAGGAGAACGGTGTTCTCCGAGAATGCCGGAGAACTGAGCAGCGATCTATTACTGCTGGTTCATAAACAGACACCTTAATGTTGAGTGAGGTTTTCTAAAGATTTGGCAGACTGAGTGCAACACCTTGCAGGACTGGGAACCAAGTCTGGTGGGAATGTTCTTGATGAGGAGGTTGAGACAGAGAAGAAACTAAAGTGGTTAGACCTCAGTAAATGGATTTTGAAAATCAAGCATGGTAAAGTCACAGCCAAAATCAGATAAAGGGCAGGAGCTGCCAGAGACAGCAGGGCTCTAGAAAGGGTTTCCAACCACTTATCGGATGGATACCTGAAGACAGGCCCACCCTCTAATGGAATAATACCAGTTATCCGCTTCCCCGCCTCCCTATAGCAGATATACTGCTACAGGGGTGTGCAAACTCATGCGTATATATACGTGATTTAGCATTTATGGGTAAGGGGCGTGCAAGCCACGACTGCGCCGCCATTTGCGGCTGTCAATCACCAGGTCCCGGCCGGTGATTACCAAGCATCTTCAACGGGGAGCACAGCCATCCAGAGTAGTGTGCCTACAGTGAAGCACCAACACACCGCCCCCCAGTAAACCACTCCCAGCGCACAATTAACCCTTTGATCACCCCTCATGTTAACCCTGATTTTGTTTCTAGCACTGATCACTGTATTGGTGTCACTGGGGATGTCACAGTGACACCAATGCAGTTCCCCCCGCCCCAGTGTCAAAATGCCCGCTGCAGTCCCACTACAAGTTGCTGATCGCTGCCATTACTAGTTGAAAAAAATAAAAATTCCAGTATATACCACCATTTGTAAATGCTATAACTTTCATGTAAACCAATTAATTTACACGTATTGAGATTTTTATTAGCAAAGACATGGAGAAGAATACGTTTTGGCCTAAATTTATGACGAAATTTGACTTAAATTTTTTTTACTGGACATGTTTAATAGAAAAAATAATATTTTTTTCTCAAAATTGGCAGTCTTTTTTTTATGGCACAATAAAACAAATTTGACAGGTACCCGCTCTCACTTCCGGTCCGATCGCCTAGGCGACCGTAAGGTGTCCTCCCTCCCTGTAGTCTTTTGGGACACGTGACAAGTCCCAGAAGACTACAGGACCATTCACGAAGCACAGCGCTACTTGCGTATGCGCAGTGGGCACCCGGCTGTGAAGCCACAAGCTGTCACAGCCGGGTGCCCACACTGAAGATGCCGGCCTCCTAGAATACACGGCTGCCGGTGAAATGGGCTGCGGGGGACACACCGCGGAACCGAGGGACAGGTAATTTGCTGTTTTTTAAAAAGTAACCACCTACAGTTTTTGTAGTTGCTGACTGGGTGAGTGGAACTCCGCTTTAACCGCTCCCCATCCACCCTATAGCAGATATACTGTTACAGGGCGGCACGGGTGCACAAAAATCACACACACACACACATATATATATATATATATATATATATATATACGTGATTTTGCATTTCCAGGTAGGGGCCATTTGCAGCGGCGACTGTCAATCACCGGGTCCCGGCTGGTGATTACTCACCGGTGCCTGGTGATTTCCGACTATCTCGGACGGGGAAGAGGACTGTTTTGTTTACTAACAGGTCTCCTCCCTGTCAGCTCAGGCTCACTGCTTTGGATTCCTGTGCACAGCCATCCAAATCAGTGTGCTTACAGTGAAGAACCTTGGCAGCCCCCCAGTAAAACACTCCCTGCACAGTTAAGCCTTTTTATTGCCCCTCATGTTAACTCCTTCCTGCCCAGTGCCACTACTACCGTGTCCATGATCACTGTGTTGATGTCACTGGGGATGTCAGTGACACCATGTCAATTCCCCCCAGTGTCAATGCCCACCGCAGTCCCGCTATACGTTGCTGATCGCTGCCATTACTAGTGAAAAACCCCAAACTTCCAGTATCTATACAGTAAAGACATGTAGCAGAATACATTTTGGCCTAAATTTATGACGAAATTTGATTTTTTTTTACTGGACATGTTTAATAGCAAAAAGTCACAGGCAATCAAAAAGGACGTACATTTCATTTGGGTGCAGCGTTGCATGACAGCACAATTGTCAGTTAAAGTAACGCAGCGCCGTAACACAAAAAAATGGCCTGGTCAGGAAGGGAGGTAAATCCTTCGGATGGCAAGGGGTTAAAAAAAAAAAACCTTTAATATCACTTTAGCGGCACCACCGTGTTGTGTTTTTTGCCATTATTTTTTTTAACTGGCACCATTTATTTGAATGGCCCTCCTCCTGCTACAAAAACATGCTAAAGAAGCATATGTACAAAATTCTGGCACTGAGCTAAGAGTGTTATATGTCACGTTTTGTAACACAGAAGACTTGAGAATGGACCTGCAGTTGGGGTGCCGTAAACGTGTTTGCACAGACGCTGATTTCTGCTACATGGGGCATTCGGGTACATTTGTATTATATCATCCCACAATAAAACCAGCAATATATTCTGCGGGGGGATAATAGGAATAGTTTCACTTATCACGTAACTGAACAGAAGGGTCCACATACAATGGGAGCGCGCCTGTACCGAATCCCAGAAGGGGCCACATACAATGGGAGCGCGCCTGTACCGAATCCCAGAAGGGGCCACATACAATGGGAGCGCGCCTGTACCGAATCCCAGAAGGGGCCACATACAATGGGAGCGCGCCTGTACCGAATCCCAGAAGGGGCCACATACAATGGGAGCGCGCCTGTACCGGATCCCAGAAGGGGCCACATACAATGGGAGCGCGCCTGTACCGGATCCCAGAAGGGGCCACATACAATGGGAGCGCGCCTGTACCGGATCCCAGAAGGGGCCACATACAATGGGAGCGCGCCTGTACCGGATCCCAGAAGGGGCCACATACAATGGGAGCGCGCCTGTACCGGATCCCAGAAGGGGCCACATTCAATGGGAGCGCGCCTGTACCGGATCCCAGAAGGGGCCACATACAATGGGAGCGTGCCTGTACCGGATCCCAGAAGGGGCCACATACAAAGTGAGCGCGCTTGTACTGATCCCAGAAGGGGCCACATAAAATGTGAGTGTGCTTGTACCGGATCCCAGAAGGGGCCACATACAATCTGACTGTCTTGTACTGATCCCAGAAGGGGCCACATACAATGTGACTGTCTTGTACTGATCCCAGAAGGGGCCACATACAATGTGAGTGGCTTGTACTGATCCCAGAAGGGGCCACATACAATGTGAGTGTCTTGTACTGATCCCAGAAGGGGCCACATACAATGTGAGTGTCTTGTACTGATCCCAGAAGGGGCCACATACAATGTGAGTGTCTTGTACTAATCCCAGAAGGGGCCACATACAATGTGAGTGTCTTGTACTAATCCCAGAAGGGGCCACATACAATGTGAGTGTCTTGTACTGATCCCAGAAGGGGCCACATACAATGTGAGTGTCTTGTACTGATCCCAGAAGGGGCCACATACAATGTGAGTGTCTTGTACTGATCCCAGAAGGGGCCACATACAATGTGTCTTGTACTGATCCCAGTCTGCCACTATAGGTTCATACAGGAGGGCACCTTCATCCACAAAGACTGTCTATGTCAGTGTCTCCCCTCACCTTCTGTAGATGTTCTACACAAACAGGAGAGCCTATACACACTTCTCTTCCCCCTCCTGTCACTGACTTGTCTGTACATGTCCAATGACCAGCATTCGCCCAATGAGCTCCATTCCATGTCAGGCCGGACACCCCAATAACCTCACCTCCCGATCCAGGACTGGAAGGCCGCAACACCCCCACTCAGTCACCGCAGACCCTCCACATACCAGACTTTACCTCACCCTTCTGGCGCCAAACTACATACCAATAGAGACCCAAAGCTCTCCGGCTCACTGCTCTCACCTCCCGTCACTAGAGCTCACCAATAGCTCTACCGACATGTCTGCATTGTGTCCAGCATTAGCCGCCATTTTCCCGAAGACCTCGACTGACTGCACATGTCATAGAATTCATTACTATATATATACAGTATTTATATGTCACTGGTCTCCCTGGTGACTGGTCTACTTGTATTTTAGAGGTCAGCTGTGGGGAAGGGGGTTTAGTGAGCCAGTATTAGTGTAGGTTTAGATATGTGTCTAAATCTCCATTTCTGCTGAAGCCTGATCCGCTTTTGGATCGCACTTCAGAGGTTCCTGACAGTCGGTGAGGAAGCAATGTGACACCACCTCACCAACCATTTTGTAACAATATTTTTGGCAGCAAAAGCACCACCGATGGCTGTGGGGTGTTTGCAATATTGTAGCATTGCCACCCGCTAATCACTACACATTGAGCGAACTTTGCTGCAGGTGCGAATGAAGAATGTATACACCCCCATCCACTACCTATTGCAGCTTATGTGGGTTAAATTAAAGTGTTACTAAACCCAGGCCCCTGCATTCACTATATCTGGTCTCCCACAGTACACACAACATGGACATGCAATTATTCTAGTACCTTTTCTCATCAGCAGTATATAGCAGTCTTGTGACTTATATCAGTGTCCAGCAGAGCACTGGTTAAAGCTTGTATTATGAGTTTTCATTCTCCCCTGTCTATGAGGCTGCATAACCCCTGACCCTCTGTCTGGACAGTGCTGATTGACCCTGTGCTGATCACATGCACTCTTCCAAGAAAAAAAAAAATGTATCTAGCAATACACACCAAACTGAGCATGTGCAGCTTGCCCCCAAGGCTCTATCAGCAGATGGATTGGGAACAGTAGAATAAGGGGAGGATCAGAGAAGGAAAGATCAAACAGCCTTTTTACACAATGTGGATGATTAACCCCTTAGGTTAAGTATAGTGAGTATAACAAGCATGCTTTACTGCAAATATAAACTGATTTTACTGTTGTGGGTTTAGTAACACTTTAAATGAAGCCTTCGCCTGGGTTCACATATGTGTGGGCTTGTTTTGACAGCCCCCTCCGGTGCGACTTTGCTCAGTGATTCAGGTGCGAATTGTCAAAGTGTATGACAATGGAAATCGTACCTGAACCGGGTTCAAAATCATACCAGACTCTGTGAAAACGCGCTGCTCCCGGTCCGCACATATGTGAACTGGCTTCACTGGGAAGGCTGCAGGGTCATATGCCATGCGGTTTAAAAAGCACCCAACTCACATACATGTGAACCGGGGCTCAGGGTAGAATTGGAGGCAAAACTTTTTCTAAAACTTTTTTGGCTAAAGAAAGAGTGGCTGAAAATGATTGTAAAGGTAAAATTAAACAAACAAATATGTCTATACTTACCTGCTCTGCACAATGGAATTGCACAAGTGACCACAATCCTCCTCTTCTGTCCCCTGCCAGCACTCCTGGCCCCTCCACTCTGTCCAGTGCCCCATGGGAAGCCGCTTCCAATGGGGGCAGTCATGCAGGCTCGCTCCCAAGCCCCGCTGCTGCATTCATTGACACAGACAGTGGGACTTGGCCCAGCCCCCCGCTCCCTCGTCACTTGCTTTGATTGACAGCAGCGGGAGCCAGTGGCTCCTGGTGTCCCAGCAAAGCCAAAGAGACATGGATGTGAGAGGAGAGAAGAGCTGTAGGTGTGCACAGCTCTGGATCAAATGAGTGCTCGGTTACGTTAAAGGGGGGTGAGGGGCCAAAACAGATGTCTAAATTTTTTTTACCTTAACCACTTCCCGTCCGGCCGTTGTATATAAACGGCCGGACGGTGGCACTGCAGGGTCGGGTGGCTGTCTATAAACGGCCTCCCCGCACCCTGCTTGTGCGCGCTCCCTGGGAGCGCGCAGCACCGCGATCTGGTGCCCGCTGTGTCCTCCGGACACAGTGAAACACCGATCGTCGGACGGGACCTCTGTACGAGGTCCCGATCATGTGATCACTGATTGGCCAATCAGTGATCACATGCAAAGTAGTAAGCAAGATGTCACTTGTGACATCATTGCTTACTACGTGTGAAATCCGTGAATGATCACAGAGGTCACATGGTACAAGGCTAGTCACAAAAGCCTTGTACCATGTGACAAGCTGTGACCAATCACAGCTCACTCAGTACTTCTCAATGAGTGCAAGAATGCACACAGAAAGAGAAATGATTGCTTTTACATCCTATATGGGCAATCAGTGTAAAAAAAAATAAAAAAATCTTCATCACCCCCCACAAGTAGTACAGTGTCACCATGGTGACACTGTACTGCTAGGGTGACCGTATGTAAAAAAAAAATAAAAATAAAAAATAATAATATAAAAAAATAAAATAAAAATGTAAAAAAAATGTTTAAAAATTATAATTTTTGCTTATAAACTAATTTGGATTTTTTTTTTTTACTAAAAAGATAACGGAATAAATTTTGGCTAAGATTTATGATGAAATATTATTTATTTGCAAAATTTAATAAAAAAAACACTTTTTTTCAAAATTTTTGGACATTTCATTTACATAGCAAAAAAAATACAAATCCCAGTGGTGAATAAATACCACCAAAATAAAGCTTTATCTGTCTCAAAAAAATAGTAAAAAAGTAATTTGGGTACAGTGTTGCATGATCGCGCAATTGTCATTCAAAGTGTGATAGCGCTAAAAGCTGAAAATTGCCCTGGTCAGGAAGGGGGTAAAAGTGTCCGATCTGGAAGTGGTTAATGCAAGGAATACATTAAAGCTGAGCTCCACTCAAAAGAGGGAATTCAGCTTTAAGGCTTTATCCCCCGATCCCTGTTAAGGATTGGCATCTTTGGTGAGCGGGTAACCAATTTTGACAGGCACGGGCTCCCACTTCTGCTACGATTTCCACTTCCTGGGCGATGGGAAGCAGAGGTTGTCCTCTCTTTTTCCCTCCCCGTAGTCTTCTGGGACACGTGAGGTCCCAGAAGACTACAGTCCATTGACAAACTTCAGCGCTTGTCTCATGTGCAGTGGGCACAGCTATGAAGCCACAAGCTGTCACAGCCAGGTGCCCACCCTGAAGATGCCGGCACCAGGGAGAGAAGACTGCCAGTGAACCCAGCTGTGGTGAGGACACCTCTGGATTGATGGACAGGTGAGGACAGGTGTCTGTTTTTTACAAGTCAGCAACTGCAGAGTTTGTAGTTGCTGACTTTTATTTTTTTATATTGTAACTGGAGCTTCGCTTTCAGGTAAAAAATGTTTTGTCTTTAGAACCACTGTGATTATAAAGTCCTTTTTTTTATATATAATCTCGCAGCGCATGATCAAACCCACATGAGCGCCCCTAGAGAAAGAGCCTTTCTATGGAGTGCTCACCAAAGAGGAGGAGCCAGGAACGGCAGAGGGGACCCCAAAAGAAGAGGATTGGGGCTGCAACCCGTTTGGGGCGAAGTTAGAACCACTTTAACATGTACAGTCTGTGAAAACTGTTAAAAATTCCCCAGTTGGCAAGAGATAGGTTTACTGCCTAGTTAGTGGTTTGGAACAGGGTACCTAATAGCCAATAACAGCTAATAGCCAACAATCAACACGTGATAATAAAAGTGCCCTTAGTAAAAATGGCGGCTTAGCAGCAACCTACTTGATCTGCCAAAAGTTAATATGGTCGCTCTCATTGACAAGTTTCGCTTCCTCGGCTCCGCCCCCTGTAAACATGGTTCCATTGAGGACGGCCCCACCCCGGAGAACTGCCCAGCTCCACCCAAAGAGTATCCTGTCATCCTGAGGATGGGATCGGTCCGGAACGGGTACCGGGAGCGGCTGGTGTTGGCGGTGGATGTGGGCAGTACGATCGTTCGGTGTCATGTATACAACTCGGCCGCAGAGATCTGTGGGAGTGCTGAGGACAAGGTGAGTGCAGGAGCGGAGCGCTGTGTGTGTTCCAGGTAACAGTGCAGGCATCGATCTAGCTCCCATCTCTATGGATCGCACGTTCTGTCACCAGATTCTTCGTTCCAGCCGGGACTGTCCCAGGATTTGTCGGGAAGAGAAGCAGGGGACAGACAGACTTCCAACTGTCCGTCATCTCTGGGGTGCAGAGGGGAGGGCCATGGCATCCCTTTAAATCTGAGCTCCATGGGATCATCATTGCACACTTACAGTTGCAAGAAAAGTATGTGAACCCCTTGGGATTACGTGGAGTTTTGCATGAATTGGGCATACAATGTGCTCTGAACGTCATCTAAGTCACAACAATAGAAGAACACAGTCTGCTGAACATAATACTACACAAACATTAGATGTTGCCATGGTTTAATTGCACATAACATGTAAACATTCACAGTGCAGGGAGGAAAAAGTATGTGAACCTTTGGACTTAATAACTGGTTGACCCTCCTTTGGCAGCAATAACCTCAACCAAACGTTTCCTGTAGTTGCAGATCAGACCTGCACAACGATCTGGAGTAATTTTGGACCACTCCTCTTCACAAAAAGTTTCAGTGTAGCAATATTCTTGGGATGTCTGGTGTGAATCGCTCTCTTAAGGTCATGCCACAGCATTTCAATCGGGTTGAGGTCAGGACTCTAACTGGGCCACTCCAGAAGGCGTATTCTGTGCTGTTGCAGCCATTGTTTTGTTGAATTACTTGTATGCTTTGGGTCATTGTCCTGTTGCATCACCCATCCTCTGCAGAGCTTCAGTTGGCGGACAGATGGTCGTACGTTTTCCTGCAAAATGTCTTGATAAACTCTGGAATTCATTTTCCCATCAATGACAACAATCCGTCCAGGCCCTGAGGCAGCAAAGCAGCCCCAAACCATGATGCTCCCTCCGCCATGTTTTACAGTAGGGATGAGGTTTTGATGTTGGTGTGCTGTGCCTTTTTTTCTCCACACATAGTGTTGTGCGTTCTTCCCAAACAACTCAATCTTGGTTTCATCTGTCCACAGTATATTTTGCCAGTAGTGCTGTGGAACATCCAGGTGCTCTTTTGCAAATTTCAAACGTGCTGCAATATTCTTTTTGGACAGCAATGGCTTCCTCCGTGGTGTCCTCCCATGTACTCCATTCTTGTTTAATGTTTTCCTTATTGTAGATGTGTCAACAAAAATGTTAGCATGTGCCAGAGATTTCTGTAGGTCTTTAGCTGACACTTTGGGATTCTTCTTTACCTCATGCAGCATTCTGCGCTGTGCTCTTGTAGTCATTTTTACAGGACGACCACGCCTAGGGAGAGTAGCAACAGTGCTAAACTTTCTCCATTTGTAGACAGTCTGTCTTACCGTGGACACATGAACATCAAGGCTTTTGGAGATACTTTTGTAACCCTTTCCAGCTTCATGCAAGTCAACAATTCTTGATCGTAGGTCTTCTGAGAGCTCTTTTCTGCGAGGCATGGTTCACATCAGACAGTGCTTCTTGAAACCAGTAAACCCAAAACAGGTGTGTGTTTTTTAAGGGCAGGACAGCTGTCAGCAACACATCCAATATCATCACACTGATTGGAGTCAAGGTTGGCTCACTCCTGGCTCCAATTAGCTCTGGGAAAAGTCATCAAGCTAGGGCTCACATACTTTTTTCCTCCCTGCACTGTGAATGTTTACATGTTATGTGCAATTAAACAATGGCAACATCTAATGTTTGTGTAGTATTATGTTCAGCAGACTGTGTTCTTCTATTGTTGTGACTTAGATGACGTTCAGAGCACATTTTATTCCCAATTCATGCAAAACTCCACATAATCCCAAGGGGTTCACATACTTTTTCTTGCAACTGTATATTGTTCCAGCGTGGACTGGATATCACCTACACCTGATGGGTTGCTGGGGGAGGGGACACTCACTGTAGCAGTTGGCACTACTACAATGATCTTTATGGTTTCCTAGGTCCTGTGCTGACTGCACACCAACCACAGCGGGTGACTTACCTGGTGCTGCCACCATTCAAAGAACACCCTATATTTTTTTCTGTGAATGCACAGAATTCTCTAATTGGACAAGGTGGAGAGAAGGGTTAGTGACAGCACTACCGCTGCCACATTCAATCAAAGAACTCCTTTTATTTATTTTTAAAAAATACAAGGCGCTAAGGTGTCTTGGAATAATATTACCAACCGTGAAGCGCTATCAGTGCAAAGACCCCAAATCAATAAATTCTAAACACTATCTAAGTGTGTGTGTGTTAGATTTTATGCCCCTTGAGGGTTAGGGACTGATGTGAATGTACAATATATATGTAAAGCGCTTTGTACATTGACGGCGCTATATAAGTACCTGATATAAATTATATATATATATTCTGTTAGGATATGGTAAATCATATTATATACAGTGGATATAAAAAGTCTACACACCCCTGTGAAAATGTGAGGTTTCTGTGATGTAAAAAAAATTGTGAGAACAATCTGCACTACCAGTATTTTGTTTGCTCAGATCATTGGATTCAGGTGTTCCAATCACCTCCATGGTCACAGGTGTATAAAATCAAGCACCTAGGCATGCAGACTGCTTCTACAAACATTTGTGAAAGAATGGGTTTCTCTCAGGAGCTCAGTGAAGTCAAGCGTGGTACTGTGATAGGTTGCCACCTGTGTAATAAGTCCATCCGTGAAATTTCCTTGCTACTAAATATTCCACCGTCAACTGTTAGTGGTATTATAACAAAGTGGAAACAACTGGGAACAACAACAACAACTCAGCCACCAAGTGATATGCCACATAAAGTGACAGAGCAGGGTCAGCGAACAGTGTGTAGAAGTCACCAAATGTCTGCAAAGTCAGTAGCTAAAGACCTCCAAATTTCGTGTGGACTTCAGATTAGTACAACAGTGCTTGGAGAGCTTCATGGAATGGGTTTCTATGGCAGCGCAGCTGCATCCAAGCCTTACATCCCCAAGTGCAATGCAAAGCGTTGGATGCAGTGGTGTAAAGCACGCCGCCACTGGACTCTAGAGCAGTGGAGATGTGTTCTCTGGAGTCACCAATCACGCTTCTTTGTCTGGCAATCCAATGGATGGGTTTGGCGGTTGCCAGGAGAACGGTACTTGCCTGAGTGCATTGTGTCCAGTGTAAAGTTTGGTAGAGAGGGGATTATGTTGTGGGGTTGTTTTTCAGGGGTTGGGTTTGGCCCTTTAGTTCCAATGAAGGGAACTCCTTAAGGTGTCAGCATACCGAGACATTTTGGACAATTTCATGCTCCCAGCTTTGTTGGAACAGTTTGGGTATGGCCCCTTTCTGTTCCAATATGACTACGCACCAGTGCACAAAGCAAGGTCCATAAAGACATGGATGAGTGAGTTTAGGGTGGAGGAACTTGACTGGCCTGCACAGAGTCCTGACTTCAACCCGATAGAACACCTTTGGGATGAATTAGAGCAGAGACTGTGAGCCAGGCCTTCTCATCTGACATCAGTGCCTGACCTCACAAATACACTTCGGGAAGAATGGTCAAATATTCCCATAGACACACTCCTAAACCTTGTGGACAGCCTTCCCAGAAGAGTTGAAGCTGTTATAGGTGCAAAGGGTGGGCCAACTCAATATTGAACTCTATGGACTAACACTGGGATGCCATTAAAGTTCATGTGCGTGTAAAGGCAGGCGTCCCAATACTTTTGACAATATAGTGTATCTTAATATTTATTTATATATATATATATATATATATATATATATATATATATATATATATATATGTGTATATATCACACACACACATTTAGATAGTATTTATAATTTAATGTTTTGGGGTCTTTGCAATGATAACACTTTACTGTTTGTAATATTTTTTCTGTTGTGTGATGAGTGCACAGTTTGTAGTGATGGCTGCTTTCTGATTCTTTTTTTAATGTGGAATATACAAGGAGTTTTGGTGTGCTTTCAGAAAGTGCGCCATGTTCTCAGGATATAATAGAAGTCTATGTCTAAGCGCAGGAAAGCTGCGGGTACACTGCACTGCACCGGCAGTGTGGGTATACCAACACATTATTATTTATTATTATTTTAGAGTATTTATAAAGCGCCAACAGTTTGCTCAGCGCTGTACATTACAATGGGAGACAGAACATGCAACAGTACAGTAACAATACAGTGCGATACACGAGGGGTTCGAGGGCCCTGCTCCTTGGAGCTTACAATCTAGGAGGGAGGGGATAGTGGTACAGGAGGAAATAGCTGGGGGGGATGGAGTGGTAGGAAGAGTGGAGGAGGTCGGGAATTAGCAGGGGGTGGGGTAGGCTTCCCTGAAGAGGTGGGTTTTCAGGATGCGCCTAAAGGAGAGGAGAGTAGGTGATAGTCTGAAGGATTGGGGTAGAGAGTTCCAGAGTATGGGTGACGTCCTGGAGGTGGGCATGGGAGGAGGAGACTAGAGAGAAGGAGGTCTTGTGAGGAGCGGAGAGTGCGTGTAGGGTGGTACTTGGATATTAGGTCGGTGATGTAGTTCGGGGCAGTATGATGGACAGCGTTGTACGTCATCGTTAGGATTTTGAATTTGATCCTTTGGGCAATCGGAAGCCAGTGGAGGGATTGGCAGAGGGGGGTGGCGGAGATGGAGCGGTTGGTAAGGTGGATGAGTCTGGCAGCCGTATTCAGGATCGACTGAAGTGGGGATAGCCTGTGGCGAGGCAGGTCAGTGAGGAGGGAGTTGCAGTAATCGAGTCGTGATATGATGAGGGAGTGGATGAGCTGCTTAGTGGTTTCTGGGGTTAGGAACGTGCGTATTTGGCCATGTTGCGGAGGTGGAGTCTGCATGAGTTAGTGATTGGACTAGGGGCTGGAAGGATAGATTGGAGTCAAGAATGACACCAAGTATTCTGGCCTGCGGGGCGGGCCAGATGGTGGCATTGTTGTACGTGATGGAAAAGTCAGTGGGGGGTGGTGTGCGGGCTGGGGGGAAGACTAGGAGATCTGTTTTGGAGAGGTTCAGTTTAAGGAAGTGGAGCGACATCCAATCTGATATGTCGTTCAGTAGGCTTGTGATTCGGGCGGAGACTGAGGGGGTGAGGTGGGGGGTTGAGAGATAGATTTGTGTGTCGTCGGCATATAGGTGGTAGTTGAAGCCGTGAGAGTATATGACTTGGCCAAGGGAGGAGGTGTAGATGGAGAAGAGAAGGGGCCCGAGGACAGAGCCTTGAGGGACCCGAACAGAGAGGGGGAGGTGGTAACGTTATAGGTAACGCTGAAGGAGCGTTGTGATAGGTGGGACGAGAGCCAGGAGAGAGCGGAATCTCTGAGGCCACGGGAGTGTAGTTTTTTTGAGGAGGAGGGGGTGGTCAACTGTGTCGAAAGCCGCGGAGAGGTCAAGGAGTAGGAGCACTGAATAGTGGCCATTAGCTTTGGCGGTTAGCAGGTCGTTGGAGAGTTTCAGTAAGGAGAGTTTTGGTTTCGGTGGAGTGTAGGGGATCGAGGAGGTTGTTGTTGAGGTGGGAGAGAAGTGAAAGCAGCCCTATACTATTATGCCCTGTGTATTGCTTCACATTGACCTTAACCTCCCTAACGGTATTCCCGAGTGTAGCTCGAGGTAAAATGTCTATACCAAAAGCGGTAACCCCGAGCTACACTCGGGCTTACCATGCAGCACTGTATAGGGAGTCCCTGCAGCACTTACCTTGTACTTCGCTCCAGCGATGTGTCCCCTGCAGCGTCCCCGGCCATCTCCTCCGGCAAATGCCGGCATCCGGCTCCCGTGTTCCGGTTCCTGGGACGTACGGGCGCCGCAGGCGGCGGGAAATTTGAAAATTTTTTAAAAAAGTCTTTTTTTCAAAACAATTTTACATAGTAAAACATTGCTGTTTCAACCCATTTCACATACATTTTGTCCCTAGTGCTCTGTCCTGTCCCCTCTCTGCATTTTGAATGTTCTTTCTGCCTGGAAACTTAGAAAAGTCCACGGCGTCCAAAAAGTGTCCCTTTAGGTCAAAAGTGGTTTTAGACCAGCTAGAGAACAGCGATAGTAAATCAGAACCACTTGCAGAATTGAGTGATGATTTGTGGGGGAAATTCGTCATCAGATACTGAAAACGATTTTGCGACTTTGCTCAGCAATGTGCGAACTTGGTGCTATATTTCAAATTTCAGTGTTTTTGGTTTGATTATATTATTGAATTAAATGTAATATTATATTATTTTTTATGATTATTTATTAAATTATAATTTATGATTTTGTGCTTCAAATTTTATCATACCCGGGATGTTTAATAGACTCTTGTTCGGACAGATTTCAGTGAGTTATTCCTAAATATTACAGCCTACAATAAAAAAACTACATATTTCCATGCAAAATAATGGTACCGCTTTCAGCACCAAAAATCTGAAATAATCATACCGCTAGGGAGGTTAAGATCTCTTCTTTCCTGTTACTGGCACCACTCTGGAGACCACTAGCCGGGATAAGAGGTGGAGTGCAGTTGGTATCGCTCCTCGTGGGACAGGAGCCAGCACCACAGAGGAGGCATCAGCTTATGCGGCTCCTGCTCCCTACTACACCTCCAACTTTACAAGTAGTCCCTCTGCATTGCACTTTGTTTGATGCTCTGGGATGGCCAGTCAGCAAGCCTAGACTTCAATCTACCAGTCACCTGGCTGAGATCTACTGGTTGCTGACCCCTGCTTTATACACTCTTTTTTGATTTCCAAAGTTGCATGACAAGTCTCACAAGTGTGAATGGGGTAGAAACCCATTGATTTACGGCTCATTCACCCCATACATGCATGGAAACTGATGTGCAGATTGCAGAGACATCAATTTCCATGTGAGCTTCAATGCAGGCTCCAAGCTGGTCATGTTGGAAAATAGTAGGACTGACTCGGAAGGGGCAAGTGACAGTTGGTCTAGTTCACATCTTTGCAGGTCATAATTCCAAGACTCAGGATAGGAGACGTTGGGCCTACTAATGTCACTGTCCACAAATTAGATTATCACCCAATAGATTGTGCTATGCTCCCTCCCATAAGGCCATAACAAAGGTATCACTGTTTGATGGATTGCCAAATTGTTTGAACTTCACATCAGTTTTTCGCAACCTTTTTAACATTGAGAAACCCTTAAATAACATTTAAGTTTCAGGGAACCCCCTGCTAATAATTACAATGTCTAATTGATGTATATGAATACATAAAATCTAGTACATTTTTGTATATAAACTGACTACCATGGATCTGCTGCACCATATCCCTATGTGTAAATTGAACTATTGCTAATGGCAATGGGACCCTCCCAGATGCTACTCAAATAGGAGTCACACATAAGTTCATCCATAACAACATACTGCCTTATGCCCCATTGGTCAGACTTTCCTATATACCATAAAGGAAACTTCTTTTACAGGCACTCATGGCAGAATTAACTGACAGAATCCCACTGCCTATTACCAATTGTAAGAATAGATAAAGTGTCAGACTTGGCATATGTGACACCCATGGCTTTTTCTGTACAACAAAATATTCAGTAATAAAAATGAAATAACAAGTGCAATAGTTGTGATGGCCAGAAAAGACCGATACATTGAAAATTGCTGTTCTCCCTCACACTGGTGGTCAGTGGAAAAGTGCCCCGTAAAATGTTGGTCTGTGAAGTGCCCATTTATGGTGACCAGTGGAAGAAGGACCCCTTTTACACTGTTGGCCAGTGGAAGGATGACCCCTATTACACTGGTGGCCAGTGGAAGGATGACCCCTATTACACTGGTGGCCAGTGGAAGGATGACCCCTATTACACTGGTGGCCAGTGGAAGGATGACCCCTATTACACTGGTGGCCAGTGGAAGGATGACCCCTATTACACTGGTGGCCAGTGGAAGGATGACCCCTATTACACTGGTGGCCAGTGGAAGGATGACCCCTATTACACTGGTGGCCAGTGGAAGGATGACCCCTATTACACTGGTGGCCAGTGGAAGGATGACCCCTTTTACACTGGTGGCCAGTGGAAGGATGACCCCTTTTACACTGGTGGCCAGTGGAAGGATGACCCCTTTTACACTGGTGGCCAGTGGAAGGATGACCCCTTTTACACTGGAGGCCTGAAGAATAAAGATGATTTGTCAGTGGTTGCTTGTCTGAGAGTCAGGAATTGCTCATTGCTCAAGAAACCCTTGCTGAGAAGGCTGCTCTGCATATTGGAGAGGTGAATGTGACAGCATCATTTGCGTTTAAAATGGCTGTGGCAGCAAGTGTAGCTGGGAACTTTGGAAATCACTCAGCACTGAGGTCCCAGAGACAGAAACAGAAGCCAGCTTGCGGTTAAAGAAACCACTGAAACCTGAAATATCAGTTTTGGCTGCAGCTGGCTTTTGAATGCATTGCCTTATTGAATAACAGATTTATTGTTAGGATCTTATACAGGGGTAACCCTGTGCTCACATGTACTTTGATATGTATTTATGCACATTATGTTGAAGACATTCCTCTAGAACAGATGTTGTGGCAAGGTCGTATTTTACTGCTACAAGATCATGGCTAGGGCTGGGGTTTTGTGGCACTGCTTAATGGCACATGTATGCAATGAAAAAGGTATAATATCGCTGACATAGCAGTTAAACTGTCCATAGACCTGTAGATCTTTACTCCAATGTTCATTTCAAAAACAGTAATTTGTTCAGCATAGTTTGCCAATCAATATGCTATTTTTCAGTTGGCATTTTATTATGGCCTGTGTGTTGCAAAAAGCATGATGTCAAGGCCCAGGAAAAACACTGACCTATCAAAATTACTACTTCGATCGAGAGATTTTCAACTTTAGAAAGCTAGGGAAAAAAAATATTATAGATAGATATAGAGAGAGAGATAGATATATAATATATATATCTATAATATTTTTTTTTTTTTTTTTTGCTTGTTATACTCAGGGGTGTATTTACCACAAGGCATTTACCTAGGGTGGCATTTTTCAGGGGGGGCAGCACTGCCCCTTGGAAGAAGGGACGGAAGAAGGGACACACGCGGCATGGGGACCTGGTGGGTTCTGAGAGATGCTGCGGGTTTCATGACGGTGTATGCACAGCATGACTCTCATTGCTGGGGATGTCCGGAGCTGTGAAGGTGAGTGTCTTTCTCTAACCATATGGGATGGTGTGGGGGTAGTGGTAGTGGAGGGCAGGGGTGCTCTTGGTCAGTGTCAGGCTCTCTGTGGAGGGGGGGGCAATTTTTGTGTTGCCTAGGGCAGCACAAAACCTAAATGCACCGCAGATTGTACTCACTGTGGATCTTAAGGGGTTAATCCTCTGCATTGTGTAACAAGGCTTTTTGATCCTGTCTTCTTTTAGCCTCCTCTTCTTCTTCTACTGTCCCCAATCTATCTGCTGATAGAACAGAGCCTTGGGGGCAAGCTGTACATTCTCAGTTTGGTGTGTGTTGCTAGAGTTTGTTTTTTTTCTCCTGGGAAAGTGCATGTGATCAGCACAGAGCCAATCAGCACTGTCCAGACAGAGATCAGGGGTCCTGCAGTCTCATAGGACAGTCAGAGCAGAATGAAAACTCCTCCAAGTTCTAACCAATGCTCTGCTGGACACTGATAAAAGTCACAAGACTGCTATACTGCTGATGAGAAAAGATATTTAGCAGTTTTATATTTACAAAAAGTTTAATTTTCATGTTCTGTGTACTGTGGGAGACCAGATATCGTGAATTCAGGGTTCTGGGTTTAGTAACCCTTTTAAATACACAGATGAAACCATGCAATGGGTGAATAAGGAAAATGAAATGGGCAGCTGCTGACACCTAACACAAACCCAGTAAGAGCGTGTGACAATGTATAAATAGATAGTGTAGTGGTGCCTTATGCAAAATTAAACATATATAAAGTGCTACAATACACCTCCCTCACTCAAGTGAAAAAACTCTATATACTGTATATGTAGTTAATCCACCATAAGAAAATGTGTAAATACCTATAGTTAAATTCGTATCCACGATTTATAATTTTGAAACTACAACCGTTTGAAGATGGCAACCGCCAGTGAAGTGAGCAAGTTGGAGCAGTTTGTTTTTAACCGCTCTTCTCTGCCCTTGCTGTAGAGTGAGTTGCCATAGGAACCCAGGTGTGTGAGCAGGCAGCAGAGTGACAAGCCACTCCACCCAGTTACTCCGCCCATTCCAGTTGTAGACTACTGGTGGAGGCAAGAACACTTCACACACTTTCCCCAGAAATTGTAGCTTTTCTAGTTGTTATTATTATTATACAGGATTTATATAGTGCCAACAGTTTGCTCAACTTATAGAAAAAGAACATGATCACTGAAGTACCAAGATCACCAGATATTGCACTAAACTCTTACCGAGGGGGAAGGGGCATTGTAGTCCCAGTGGATCATTTGTCACCTTAAAGTGGAGCTCCAGTGAAAATAAAATAGCTACATCCCCAGTTATAAGAGAGTGTGCAACCACATCACAGAAACCTGACATTTTAACAGGGGTGTGTAGACTTTTTATATTTTCTGTCTATTTGTAATGTATGTATAGTGAGGTACAAGAGAGAGAGTTTGTTTTTCACTACAGTGGAGGAGGTGTATTGTATGTATGTGTGTATCTAGCTATCTCAGTGAATTCAAGTGTGGTACCGTGATAGGTTACCACCTGTGTAATAAGTCCATCTGTGAAATTTCCTTGCTACTAAATATTCCACCGTCAACTATTAGTGGTATTATAACAAAGTGGAAGCAACTGGGAACAACAACAACTCAGCCATGAAGTGGTAGGCCACGTAAAATGACAGAGCGGGGTCAGCATATACTGAAGCGCACAGTGCGCAGAAGTGGCCAACTGTCTGCAGAGTCAATAGCTAAAGACCTCCAAACTTTTTTTGCATTTTCCTTGCACCTGATTGTGTATTTCTTCCACATTTGCTAAGCCAAGTGAAGTGAACATGTTGCATTCTTGGAATGTTCCCACACTACAGCAAACACCATCAGGAGAATTCCTGCACTCTCAGACCTTTCAGATGACTTGCAGCGATTGGCCTTTGTACAGAGGATTCTTTATGTTTGAGTACAAGTATAATCAGATCTCTTCCCTACATTCTGTTATCCGAGAGCACAAGATTAGCAAAGAGTAAGGTGATGATTGTGTAGTAAATGTACAGATAAGATAGGGATTGGACTCTGTTCTTGTCAGCCTATACTCCCATCAGCCCCTGTAATAGATAGCCACATGACAAGGTAAACAGGTGTCATAGAATGGGTTGCTCTCGGTTCCATGATTGTTGCACTGATATTGGAGTAAATCGCTAAACAAAAGCTTCTTAGTAAGAAAAAACAATTGGAGATTTTTGTGAAAAGCCAATTGTACGTCAGGAGCACACAGTTTATTCATCCAGATTAATCCGGCGTCAGATTGAAACCTCCTTTAGCTGGGCGGAGGAACCTCAGACATGCAGTACATCCATATTGCAGTTTGCTCCTAGACCATTGTGTGGATGTATTACGCTTTTGTGTAAAGCTGCACAAATGTTTGAGGCTGCGGGAAGCCTACATAACTGATCCGCACAGCTGTTGTTGCTTCTAAAATCTTGAATTTATCCAGAACACCACAGTGTACAGCATGCAAAAATACAGTTTAGTTGACGCGTTTCAGTCTACACGGCTCTCTTCATAAGTGGTAGAAGTAAAGCCGTGCAGGCTGAAACGCGTCAGTAAAATTTTTTTTGCGTACTGTACACTGTGGTGTTCTGAATAAACTCAATATTTTATAAGGAACAATGAGTAAGGCGGAAACAGTTGACATAATCTATTCTAATTAATTATGAAAATGGTTGTCAACTGATTAGTTGGTCAGCAGATTAGCTGGCCTGCGTGCAGAATACATTATTTGTTTACATATCAGAAAATACAGTGCAGCACACATACAGCTCAGTACACCGTTCATACATGTCAGTATACACAGTGCAGCACACATACAGCTCAGTACACTGTTCATACATGTCGGTATACATAGTGCAGCGCACGTACAGCTCAGTACACCATTCATACATGTCGGTATACACAGTGCAGCGCACGTACAGCTCAGTACACCGTTCATACATGTCGGTATACACAGTGCAGCGCACGTACAGCTCAGTACACCGTTCATACATGTCGGTATACACAGTGCAGCGCACGTACAGCTCAGTACACCGTTCATACATGTCGGTATACACAGTGCAGCGCACACACATTTCAATACACTGTTCATAAATGTCACAGTGAAGCACACACACAATACCCTTCATACATGTCAGTATACACAATGCAGCACACACACAATACACTTCATACATGTCAGTATACACAATGCAGCACACACACATTTCAGTACACTGTTCATACATGTCAGTATACACAGTGCAGAACACACACATTTCAGTACACTGTTCATACATGTCAGTATGCACAGTGCAGTGCACACACACACACACATTTCAATACACTGTTCATACATGTCACAGTGAAGCACACACACACACATTTCAATACACTGTTCATACATGTCAGTATACACAGTGCAGCACACACACATTTCAGTACACTGTTCATACATGTCAGTATACACAGTGCAGTACACTGTTCATACATGTCAGTATACACCGTACAACACACACACATTTCAGTACACCAGTTTTTTTGGGGGGGGAGGGGGTTTAATTGTAAAAAGTGACACCCAAGCACATAAACCTCCCACATATACACACACTTTTGGTTAAAATTTATTTATTTTGTTATCAGCACAATCTACTTGTCATGAGAGACAAGTAGATTGGGACACAGATTTAGTCCCTGGACAAGTAGTTTTTTTCAATAATTTCCACACCCCTGTGACAGGTGATTAAAAAAAACAAAAACATGTTGCTACTAAATGTCTTGTGCTGGCCATACACGGATCGATATCCGTATGAGAATATTTGTACAAAAATTCTTTGTACATTCAGTGAATGGATGAATGTCATTGGAACCTTTCACTTGCTTTTAACATTCAATTTTAAAATGAATGTCATTTCTGAATGAAAGCAACATTTACTGCCTGAAAATTTGTTCGAGAATTTTTCTATTCTGCGCCTTCAAATTTTCTCATTGCTGAGGTCAAAAAACAAAATTGATTTGACCCCACTAATGATTAGAAAATCGAACAAACATTCTTAAAATGAACATTTTCAAAGGAAAATGTTATCTGCATATGGCCAGCCTAAATGACAGCAAGTGCCCTTGGCTTGTGTCAAGCTACCTGCCTATGACAATGGAGTCTGTTATGCATAATATTCTATTACAAATCTTGTATGAAAATCTGCAAAACAGTGTTTTAGGCCTTTACATATTTTTTTCCTTTTTCTTTTAATAAACATTTTGATCTCCGAGTCTGATATGTACCAGATTCAACCTCTAATAGTATGTATATACTGCATCTTTTCTGTCTTTTTCTATTAGATATTTAGTTCCCTAACCATATAGCTGGTTATATAACTACTTCAAGTCCGAACACTTTCAACCCCTTCCTGTCCAGGCCAGTTTTTAGCTTTCAGCGCTGTCACACTTTGAATGACAATTGTGCAGTCATGCAACACTACCCATGTAAATTTTTTAGCATTTTTTTTGAGACAGATAAAACTTTTATTTTGGTGGTATTTATCTACCTCTGGGATTTTAATTTTTGTTGCTATATAAATGAAAAAGTCCAAACATTTTGAAAAAAAAAAATGTTTTTCTTATAAAATTTTTCAAATAAAAAAATCTTTCTTCATAAATCTTGGCCAAAATGTATTCAGCTATCTGTTTAGTAAAAAAACAAAAACAAAAAAAACAAATTGGTTTAACTAAAAATTATAATTTTTAAAAATTGTGTTTTTACATTTTTTTATATTTTTTTTTTTTTTACATACTGTCACCCTAGCAGTACAGCATCACCATAGTGACACTGTACTACTTGTGGGGGTAATGAAGATTTTTTTTTTCTTCTTTTTTTACACTGATTGCTTTTACACCCATAAAGGCTGTAAAAGCAATAATTTCTCCTCTCTGGCTGCATTCCTGCAGCCATTGAGAAATAATGTGAGAGCTGTGATTGGTCACAGCTTGTCACATGGTACAAAGCTGTTGTGAATAGCATTGTACCATGTGACCTCTGTGATCATTCACAGATTTTACAAGTAAGCAATGATATCGGAAGTGACATCTTGCTTACTACTCTGCACGTGATCACTGATTGGCCAATCAGTGATCACATGATCGGGACCTCGCACAGAGGTCCCGTACAGCGATCGGTGATCGCTGTGCATTGGATCATGGTGCTGTGTGCTCCCAGGGAGCGCACACAGGCAGTGAATGAGGGGGCCGTTTATGAACGGCCACCCACTCCAGCACTGCTCCCGTTTTGGCACATATACATAAACGGACCACATAAAAGTGGTTAAATTTATCACTGCATATAGATAATCAAGTAAAAATTTGTCTTAAAGAAAAAAAAAAAAAAACTTTCCATATTAAGTCCTGCCTCCTGTCTCCCTGACCACACGTGTAGCATGTCTACAGCCTCGAATTCCTCTAATATCTCTGCCATCTCCTGTAGCATTTTATATACGGATTATTACGAGCAGCTCCTTGGTGATGTCATGCCGTGCAGCTGAGGCACCGTTCTACCTGCTACATCCACCATAATTGCTGTATGTCCTCCTGGAGGTTGCTGCTCTCCATGTTTGTGTTTGCTGTGTAAGACTTAAGTCCTTATTCTCACGGGACACCCATGGAGGGCCATGTTTACCCGCGTGGGGATGCTGTGTTCTGTGCAGGCAGTCCTAATGATGTTGATTGGGACAAAGTGGATGCAAGACACAGCCACTACTCCTAATTTGACATCCATTTGGGTGCAGGCGTGTGTCCCCAAATGCACACATACATCTGCACCCACATAGGTGTCAAATTAGGAGTAGCGGCTGTGTCAGCTGCCGTGTCTCAGCAGACATGAATGGAACTGCCTGCTCAGGGATTATTGGAACACCCGTGCATCCCTGCACAGGTAAGCACAGCACAGCACATGGACGTATGCTTTTGTATGCCCTGTGTAAATAAGGCCTAAGCCTTAAGCTGGCCTTACACATTAAGCCTGGGTTCACATTGAATATGTAGTTGAAATCGTGCAACTTCACTTTAAGTCGCACGATTTTCAAGTCGCATTTCAGTGTGACTTCAGGTGAGACTTTTAAGACGTCTGTGCGACTTCATTCACAGATGTCTATGCAAGTTGCACCCGAAATTGCCAAAAGTAGTGCAGGAACTACTTTTCAAATCGCTGCGACGCCTACGAAGATGAAGTTGCCCCTATTACAATGGTTCCATTGCTGATCATTGGGTGCGACTTGTCATGTGATTTGAACTGGCAAATCGCATGACAAGTCGCATCGGTGTGAACGGGGGCTCACACCGATGAAAACATGGATGGAGGAATCTGTACTGCTAACAACTGTAGTTTGACAGCCTCAGCTGCCATAATTTCCAGAAAATGCTTTCATCCGGTTAGATTCAGGTGCTAATTGACTGAGAATTTTCCGTTCGGCTCCTTTGACAATAGTTGACTTTGATATAGTGGGTGTTGCCAACAGAACCACCTGTGGAACAAATTTTGGCCTGTTCAGTAGGAATTGTCTTAATTTCGATCTGTCTGTGGCCTGCTTTAGACGCAGGTCACACCTAGGGCTCATGTACACTGCAGCTGATAAACTCACATTTTAGGAGCTGTTCAGCGTTTTTTTCAGCAGCCCCTGAACTCACCCTAATGTTTTCCTATGTGTCCATGTACACATCTTCATTTACAGGCATTTGAGTTTACAGTCGTTTTTTTTTAATGCAGAAAACTTGCGTTCAGCAGTCGATTTTATCAGGGTTTCAAATGCAAAACTCTTGTAAATGCGGTAAATCGCATTTATAAGCATTTGCTTTTGAAATTTTTTTTTAACTCTTCCAGTTCCCAATGCTGTCCAGAGCCTTTTTTCATCATGAAAAATGCATGCAAAGCGTTTTCAAGGTACTCAGATGGACAAAACACTGAACACAGGATGTCCTGTGACCAATTCACACCTCAGACCTCTCCCACCCTTGGAAAAAAAAGATATGTTAATGACCATTCACACCTCAAATTCCTCATGAAGAGCCCCTGCCAGGTGACCTTAATGACTGACACCACCAGACACCTTTCCCACCCTTAGAAACAAAAGAAATCATAATGAGCAACTCACACCTAAGCTAATGTCAACACATACTGCTGTCTCTGATTCTACTCTCCGTATTTCTCTAAAACAGTCTGAAATAGTTAATAATTTACCACTTTTCAGTGCATTCGGGACATTTGGGAGGTTCTCCTGTGCTTATCTATAAAAAACGCACATAAATGCGTTATGCAAACATGGCTAAACAGACGTTTTTTAACCTACGTTTTCCAGCAGTCAGTTTCCATTGTTCAGAAGTATCCCGTGTACATGGGGCCTTATGATCCTTTTGAAGCCAAAAAACTCTCCACTAACAGATGTGTTGCAGGGTAGAGGAATGTTCAGCTGTCTTTAGGGTGTTACTCTCTCACTGTCCGCATGAGCGTGGCATCACTGAATTGCTGCCGAGTGACATTTTTGCAGCATTTCCATTAGCAAGGGAGTGTTGCCTTGCACATCCATCCAGGGAGGGAGCAACATCATGGAAGTTGGTAAGTATTTCTCTACACCTTTGGCCAATCCCATCACTAGAGATTTACATGACATCATCGGGCAATATAAGATTGCTCTATGGCTTTTATTTATTTATTTTTTTTAAAAGGCTGCCAATAGCAATGGCTTAGTTTTGTAAGAAATCTGGTAGATTTCAGCTTGTAATTAGATATTATGTTCTGACCAGTTTTGACCTTCAGGAGTACATATTATTGCTAGCAGAGCTCTTCATTACTGATATGGTGGCCTCTCTCCACACTTCGCTCAGTTGTAAACACAGTAGCACATTTCAGAAAAGTTTCCATTGTGGATATAATTTGTTACATGCATGCAGTTTGCCTTCACCACAGAGATGTATGGGACGCTGTACTGCACGTTGTTGTGTCCTTTGTTAAAGCTGAACTTCAGGTAAACAAAATCAAAAACTTTCATTTTATAGATATTCCTCAATAATCAGAAATGAATTAAATCTACTCTTTGTGCACCAAATGTCTTTGTAAACACAGATATTACCTTGTACAATAGCCAGCGCAGGGAGCAGTTCTGTAGAAGGGGTGCACCTACTACAGGCTGCCTGCAGAAAACTACAGGAGGAGGCGGAGACAAGACCACTCACTCTGCACAAGGAGAGAGAGCAGCAATGATTGGTCTTTTTCTCAGGGAGCTCCTGCACAGGGAGAATGTTACAAACTGGATGACTGCATGGATCTGGAAGATATACACAAAGCACACCCAAGATCCAAGGAAAAATGCATGTGACTCTTATATTAAGACAATTTTTGCTTATCCTGGAGTTCCATGTTAAGCTCTTATTTGTGTATGAGTATCACCTGTGGGAAAGGTTTATTGTACATGAGTGCTAAGTTAGGTGAATTTTACATATTCAAGAGAGAAAGGTCACTGAGAATTACCTCCTTGTTCTTCCTTCTCTCCTCGACAGATAAAGGTCCTGTATCCTTGTCGTGGTCACGTGGAAATTGACCCTGACGTATTGTGGGAGCAGTTTGTGAATGTGGTAAAGGAGGCCGTGAAAGGTAATCTCCTGTAGGGATTTGACATTTGAAGTCAATATTGACTAGTCTGACGTGTAATGCTTGTTCGCAGATGCCGGAATTCACATAAATCAGGTAGCTGGACTTGGAATTTCCACGCAGAGGGCCACCTTCATTACCTGGGATAAGTAAGCGAGAATAAGTGTTTAATTGTTTGGGTAGAATAGAGCATGATGGAGCAATGTTAAGACGGCTTGTTCACCTCACATGATGCAAATTTTTATTTTGCCCCCTCATAGGATTCCAAGCAAATTTGTTCATTTTCTTCCCCCTATGGTACTTTTGTCTCCATCTGTGAGAAGAGGAAATACATGTGACTTATTAAACCCTTATCTGACTTTGCAGATCCTGGTTCCCAGACATGGCGACCTTGCAGGTTCTGCTTCTTGAAACATAGGAGTGTCCATATGCTGTTGCACAGACTGGCCAAAGGCAATAGCCAGTTTTGTGTTCTTCATGAAATTGATACAATGCCATATCTGTTGCAATAAACACATAAAAGCTCAGTTAGGCTGGCTATACACTAGTATAGTATTGTTTTAAGAAATTTAGATTTTCTTTTTTTGTGTTTTAACCACAGTGACAAGAAAATTCAAATCAGTGGTGTGTTTTTCATTTGGGAGTCCATTTACTCCAAAATTGTGTGTTGAACACAAAATAAACTTAAAAGCAATTTTGAACGACATTTGTCCAGTCATTAACCACTTGCCGCCCGGCCTACAGTCAAATGACGGCCGTGTGAACACCTTGCCCCTCTGGGAGAGTGTCATATGACGTCCTTCCCGGATCGCGACTTGTGCGTTCCCGCAGGGCCGCGCTGTGGCGAGATCTGTCACCGGCTGTGTACTTCGGACATGGCCGATGACAGATCTGTGTACCGGCCCTGTTGCCAGTATCATGTGACCTGCTGTGACTAATCACAGCAGGTCACATGACCATGTTATATAATTGCCATCAATTGTATACAAGTGTGTCTAGCTGTGAATAGTCACAGCGATCACATGCACAGGCTGGGCCAATCACAGCCCATCTGTGTCATGTGATTAGCCATGGCCAATTACAGCTAATCACAACAAAAAAACCTGAATGAATCAATTTCATTCTGTTAAATGCTTGCTTATAGCAAATAAATTCTTTACTATAAGCAAACAAATTTTATATAAAAAAAAAAGCTGATCTCTTCCCCAAAGTAGTACAATGTTACTATGGTAACATTATACTACTTTGGTCATAGTGTAATATGAAAACAAAATCTTAAAAAAAGAGAAAAATTTTTTTTCAGTTTTATGATGATGCTGTACTGCACTGGTGGCAGTATGTAAAGAAAAAAAAAATTTGTGAAAATTAATATATTTTGATCTCTTAATTTTCCGAAACATTATGGCAAAAAAATTACAACTTCAAAAAACTTTCCATGCCTCTTATGAAGTATGTCGGACTGTCTACTTTGCAAAAAGGGGTCATTTGGAGGATATCTGTACTGTTCTGACATTTTTGGGCCTCAAGAAATTAGATTGGCTGTCAGTACTTCAGGATTGATCAATTTTCAGATATATCCCATAGTTTGTGAACTCTAGAACTTTCTTACAAACTAAATAATAAATACTGATTTGGGTTATTTTCACCAAAGAAATGTAGCAGAATACATCTTGGCCTAAATTTTATGAAGAACAATTATTTATTTGCAAACTTTCATAACAGAAACAAAAAAAACTTTTTTTTTTTTTAAATTTTCGGTCTTTTTATATTTTGCAAAAAATAAAAACCCCAGTGGTGATTAAATACTACCAAAAGAAAGCTCTATTTGTGTGAACAAAATGATAAAAGCTTAGTTTAGGTACAGTGTTGCATGACTGCGCAATTGTCATGTGTGAGAGCGCTGAAAATTGGCATGGGCAGGAAGGGGGTAAAAGTGCCCGGTATTGAAGTGGTTATATGTACAAAGACATTGAATATTCATTTGAAAATCTTGTAGTGTATAGTGATCTTTATCTATGAATCGAAGAGAAAGCTTGTCCTGAAACATTTGCTGCCAACTAATGAGTTGATCCACTTCATACCTAGAGTTAGATATGTAAAGTAACTGTCCATAAATTCATTAGGGTAAAGCATACCTCAACTGACATAGGAACAGCATGACCAGACCCTGGCTGCTTTCACTTCTACCCTCTGAGTAAGGATAATCCTTTACATTCATACAGATATATTAGCTACAGGTAACGTTTACCTATGTCACATCTGTTTGCAATATCAGTGTAAGGGCTCATGTACACTGCAGCTGATAAACTCACATTTAGGAGCTGTTCAGCGTTTTTTTTCAGCAGCCCCTGAACTCACCCTAATGTTTCCCTATCTTCATTTACAGTTGTTTACAGGCATTGAGTTTACAGTCGTTTTTTTGAACGCAGAAAATTTTAGTTCAGCATTGAATTTCATCAGCGTTTCACACGCAAAATGCGGCAAATCGCATTTATTAGCAAATTGTGGTTAAAATTTTTTTTTTTTTAACTCTTCCAGCTCCCAATGCTGTTGAGCCTTTTTTTCTTCATAAAAAATGCATGCAAAGCGTTTTCAAGGTGCTTAAATGGAGAAAACACTGTACAGAGGATGTTCCTACCAAGCTTGTCACACATTGTAATGACCAATTCACACCTCAGACCTCTCCCACCCTTGGAAACAAAAGATATGTTAATGACCATTCACACCTCAAATTCCTCACGAAGACCCCCTGCCAGGTGGCCTTAATGACTCACTCCACCAGACACCTTTCCCATCCTTGGAAACAAAAGAAATTGTTAATGAGCAACTCACACCTAATTATCTCAACACATACTGCTGTGTCTGCTTCTACTCTCTGTATTTCTCTGAAACAGTCTGAAATGGTTAATAATTTACCACTTTTCAGTGCATTCTGGGCATTTGGGAGGTTCTCCTGTGCTTATCTTTAAAAAATGCTTCTAAATACAAACGCACATAAACGCATTATGCAAATGCAGCTAAACAGCCGTTTTTTGCCTACATTTTCCATCAGTTGGTTTTCATCGTTCAGAAGTGTCCCGTGTACATGGGGCCTAAAAATGTTTAATCCAACACATTCAGGACCAGTTCACACCAGAATCACAAGGCAGCGCTCTCCATGTTACTGGGCACTCCCCTCCAATGCAATTTTGGCAGTCCATTCATTTGAATGGGCTGCAAATTGCACCTCACTGCACAAAAAGTAGTGCATGTGCTTCTTTTGAAAAAGGCATCGCAATCAGAGAACATCATACTACGGCACCATGTGATCTGGTGCCTGCAAATGCACTGCGTTCACGATCTGCAGTTGGGGTGCCATTAACAATGCATTGGCACCAGCAGTAGATTGCAATGGCAATAGGCAGTGAATGCATTTTGAACACGGTGTAGGAAACGCTCATGGAACACGCCTTTCCTGCAATAAGTTCTAAATTATGATGTCTCTGGACATTTATTCATTATTGCAACAAGATATAAAAAAAAAAAAAATCACAATGTATCTTTTTTAACAGGAAGACCGGAAAACCTTTCCATAATTTTATCAGCTGGCAAGACTTACGGGCAGCTGAACTGGTTTGTTCCTGGAACAACTCCCTGCTATTAAAGGTAATATTTTGTACTTGAACACTGCAAAATCGTATTCTGTACTTAAAGTTATAAAGGTTTCCTGCTGGGCTGCTTTCATTGCCCATAAGGCTTGTGGTGTGGGAGTAAAATTAAACTTCAGCATTGGTGTCATTGGAAGCAATAATAAACCTCAGCACTGACGGAAGTGGCCACAGTGGCAGCCACCATGTTTCTTGCAGGAAACATTTACTTGAATCGGTTACACTTGTGGATTATGTCGGTGTCAGTGAACTGTTTATTAAGAAGCAGTGCAGAGGTGTCATTAGTAGATCTGTAAAACCAGTTATTCTGCCTGTGCTTCCTTCATTTCATTTTATGCAGTGGAATGTAATTTATCTCACCTTGCTGTCAAATCAGTATATGCAATAATGCAAAGCACAAAGTGTAGTAACACACAGCAACCTTTCAAAACTAAAATGTGATTGATTGCCTTATGCTACTGCACTTTACAAGTAACCATTACTCATTCTACACTATTTTATTGAGAAAAAAGACAAGGCCATATTCTAATCTGCAAGCTCTGCAAGTTCTAGAACAAATAGGGAAACATTATTCTGTGCTGATATAATTCAAATGCAAGTAAATCTATAGGCTTGTCAAATAAGGCAAATGGCAAAGTACATTAGCTCACAACAATAAATCTGGCCATACATTATACGTTTTTATTGTATAATTTATGTACAATCTTCTTTATATTTACCTTCAACTATGTCAGGCAGGGGCCTGCCTGATTAGATAGAAATTGAAACTATATTGTTCAGATTTCATCTCATATTATATAGTTTTTGTTAAATGCAAAGGAAAATTGTACAACAAGGTTGTCTAATGTGTGGCTAGTATTGGTGTTCAGTGTTTACTTGCCTGAACACACCCTCCTGTTCCAAGCTGGGACTATAGTTCAGCTGCCTGGTGGAATTTACCTGAAAGTTCCAGTTTCTTTATGTCCTGGATGCTAAAGTACAGAAAGCGGAGAGTATTCCAGCAAATCACTGCCACTCTACATATTGTTGGCAGCTGCACCAGAGCAGCCATTAAGTGATGGGGCAAGGTCATCCAGTGTCCAAGGTGAAAATGCCAAACTGTGTCCCCCTCCGATGTGTGCACCACTTCCTCTTCTGCAGTTGAGGTTCCACTACAAAGCTGCCACCACGCTTGTCTCAGCACAGCTGCAGGTCCACCAATTAAGTTTCACTTGGACCCAGAATCTACCAATGCAACAAACATTAGAGACACCAGGTAAGGTTTACTAGGATCAAAACTTTGTAAATGGCATTAAAGGGAATGTGTCAGGAGAGATATATGGAAGCTGTCATTACTTGTTTTTACAAGTGAATGCTCCAAGGATGTTGTTGTTGCTGTTATTATACAGGATTTATATAGCTCCAACAGTTTGCTCAGCGCTTTACAATATAACGGGAGACAATACAGGAACGATACAGTTCAAATCAAGAGGGTTAGGAGGGCCCTGCTCCTTGGAACTTACAATCTAGGAGAGACGGGCTAGTGGTACAAAAGGTAATAACTGTGGGGGATAGACTGGTAGGAGGAATAGAAGATTCCATTATTAGCTGAAGGCAGGATAGGCTTCCCTGAAGAGAGAGAGGTTTTCAGAGATCGCCTAAAAGTGAGCAGAGTAGGCGATAGTCTGATTGATTGGGGTAGAGAGTTCCAGAGGATGGAGGAGGCTCTGGAGACGAGCATGGGAGGAGTAGACAAGGGATCTAGAGAGTAGGAGGTCGTGCGAGGAGCGAACGGTTTGGGTGATATTTGGAGACAAGATTGGTGATGTAATTTGGGGCAGAGTTATAAATGGCTTTATATGTTATTAATGTTTTGAATTTTATCCGTTGGGCAATGGGAAGCCAGTGCAGGGATTGGCAGAGAGGGATGGCAGATACGGAACGGTTAGTAAGGTGGATGAGTCTGGCAGCAGCATTCATGATAGAATGAAGAGGGGATAGCCTGCGATGAGGTTGGCCAGTGAGGAGGGAGTTACAATAGTCAAGGGTCAAGGCGAGAGATGACCAGGGAGTGAATAAGTTGCTTAGTAGTTTCAGAGGTTATCCTTATGTCTTCTCTACTTGGGAAGCCCAGTAACAAAGAACAAGTATATTCTTATATGATATATACATACTGGCCACAAACCTTCTGTAAATTCTTCTTTATAATAGGTCCCATAAAAAAAAAAATTTGGCTGCCCAAGATGTCTGTTTTTGCCTGTGTGCTGTCCAAGCATGGAAGCCATCAACCCTTTAGTCTGAACAAGCATATGCATGATTGTATAGCAGTTGTGCAGACACCTAAAGTCTTTTCAAAATTGTATGTACTTGCATATGCATCTACTGTGGTATGGCACTCTTTTCTTTACCACCAGGTAGAGATATCATGATGTTAGGCAACCACAATTATTGACTTTCACTATATTGACAGCTCTACTCACCCAGTATGTATGGAACTCAGTTCTTCTCGTTTTCCTCTCTGACCTTGCATGTGACATCATCACGCAGCTAGTGCACTGTTGACAGTACAGTAAGGGTCTGCTAAGAGACTCCTTACTTCCAAATTAAGCAGAATCCTGTTCAGTGTGACACCCCAGATTGAAAGCAGCAGCTTCCTAACTACCTTCCCCCAGGTATACCACTGCCATTAGGGACATACCCCTCAAAACCGGGACAGTCCCCAGAAAACCGGGATGCATTGTACCTTCTCCTTATGGTTTTATGTGCCCCCATACTATGTACTGTCACTTAGGCCTACTAGTGACAGGCTTAGCTGTCAGACATCTTTTCAGAAGATCAGTGTAATGACATACTTCAGGACCAGTAAATAAAATAGCTTGTTTGCAGCTCTGATAAAGTTTGCCAAAGCAATGGCTGGACCTATCAGTAACATTCACACATTACATGACTCCGTAAGACACATGCTTGTGTTACATAATGAAATCATTATATGAGGAGTTTAGGGAGACTGTAAGGGCCCTTTCACACCGATCAGTTTTTGATGCGCTTTTGGTGCTTAGAGGAGAAGTACATCCAAATCTCTTTTGGCTGTACTTCTCTTGTGGATCACAGAAGTGCATTTCGTTCGACCTGTTTTCATATGACAGAGAGTTGGAGCCAGCTACATCGCTCAGCCTGTCCAGACTGGAGAAAGATCCTGAAGTGACACCCGGCTCAACCTCTCAGCAAGCCTCTGAAATCCTGAGCCAGCCGCTCCCTCTCCCTCTACAGCCCAGCACCCCAGTGAGCGCTGGGAGGGCAGAGCAGACAGTGGTGACTGGCAGTCACCGCTCTCTGCTCAGAGTGCCTGTGAGAGCTCAGCGTTCATGTGATAACTGGGGAGGAGGAGTCCACACTTCTCTTTAAAAAGCGGAACAAATTTGCATGATAAATGTATATCTTTAAATGCTATGGAACTCTTCATACAATGCAATGTGGGTGGGGTACATTTTTTTTAAAGCCTGCATGCTTCATTTTTGGAGCATGTTTTATAAGTGCACCAAAAACACACCTCTCCATTGAAATGAATGGAAAACGCATCAAAAATGCATTGTAGTCATGTTCTTGATGCACTTTTAGTCCCATATCCATGTTTCACAGATGCATGATTGGCGTCGGGCAACCAGAAAACACATAAATGCATATGCATTTTTTGTAATGTATTTTTTCAGTGAAGCAGTGTGAAAGGGCCCTGCATTTGTAGTATGCAGAATTCAATCTCTGCTGGCCTGCAGTGCTCATGAGCCACAAAGTGACAAGCGATTTGACTTATCTGACTTGTCCTGCCTAATATCTGTTCCACATTGTGAAAACCTGTGTATCCTGACCAGATGTACCCACCCTACTGCAGGACCCTACACCTACATCCAACTTAGATTCTGCCCAAAGTGTGTATGGCCAAATTTGTTAAAAAAAAAATGGACCATGCCAATTATGAAATGCTTCTGGTGCTAAAATTGCTTGATCCTAAGGTATTTCAGGGGGAAAAATCTGTTATCTCCTTTTCTAGTTCCCTTAGATATATGTGAAAGAGATCAACATAATTTTACTAATTTTATAATGTAATTTTGGAATAGCCTGGTCTCAATGTATAGTTTGCGTTTTTGTGTACCTCCTGGGGGCAGCCTTTTTGGCTTGCTTCATGTTAAATTAAAACCATGGACTCTTCAGTAATGATTCATAGCCTTGGCTTAGTGAGTTGGTGAATCATTATTCAGCTTCAAACTAAAAAAAAAAAAAAAAAAAAAAAAGAGGACCAGCACCCTGGCAACCACAAGCAGAAGTACAATAATTCCCAAGATTTATCAGAGAGGAAATGCATCCTTTTATAAAGTGACAAATTATCATGCCGTAAAAAATTTAATTTTATTCAGCAGGGAATTATGGAAATTACAACAGTATATGATACATAGAAACTTGTCCATATCAATGCTCTATCCACATGGAGCACCACACGTGCAACTTCTTTTCCCACCAAAAAATAATTGTTCAACACACACATATACCCCAATAAAAGATTAACGTTTCTTACTGGAAATGATATACATTCTGTTTCTATTCTGTTAAGCACTCAGTCCACCCAAATGTGATGGTCTACATAGCGATTGCATAATGTTGTTGCAAATTCTGTAACTCATACATTTCACTTACTACCTGCTTTCCATTTGATAAGGAGGTACATAGTATAATCACCTGATACGTCCCAGTGTTATAAGAGAGAAAAACTGCTAGGGTACTGTGTCAATCACAAGGCCCACTGGCCAAGTCCAGCCTGCAAGAGCCCGTGTGGCCCTCACTCCTCTACCACAACTGCAGCATCCCCTTCATCCCTACCCCCACCTTGTCTCAGCAGTTGGCAGCAGAGAGTAGAACAGAACTCCTCCGTCTCTGTCCCCTCCACGATATGAGCAGTAGGTAGAGGACATAGCTCCTCCAACAGATCTTGTGACTCTCTGTGCAGCTGCAGCATTCCCTGGTCTCTGCCTCCCCTGGTCCCAACATTCAGCAGACTCTGGCACCTGACTGCAGCCCTCCTCTGGACCTCCTCTAGACCCTGCACTTTCTGCTTCCCAGCTCCAACCCCATCTTCTTCCAGGCAGAAGCACAAAGTAAGTGCACTATGATGTAAGGTAGGGTGGGGGTCTCTTGACTTCTGATGGTGGTGGGAGGCTCTTGACACCAGATGTAAGGGTTTCTCTGGACATCTAGTCTTACAGATACAACTGGCTTTTGGAGGACAACCATAATGCTGATTTGGCCCATGATGAAATTGAGTTTGACACCACTGTGCTAGGGAAAACTGTAAGCCGATTAAATGAGCATGACATAATAAAGCACCATTTTTTTTTTAGAAAATAACTGGAGGCAAACTGGTATTGTCCAGCTGTTATCTGTGTCTTTCTTGTACTCTGATGGTGAAAATCTGAGCCTCCTGAATACCCAGACTTTTATGTAGTATAAGAAAGTCTGATTCTTTTGATTTTTAGACTTTTAATTTATTTTATACAATAAAGAATGCAACAGGAACAAAAATACAAGTAGGGCATCAAAGGTCTATAAAATGCCAGTTGTTGCTGAGCTAAAAGAATCTTCTAGAGCAAGTGTGCTCAGCCTGTGGCCCATGGAGCCTTCTAATGTGACCCTCAACCTCAAACCAGAAAATTGCACTTCTATGATATCCTGCTTCTGTTTTGGTGCACTTTCAGAAAGGGCACCAAACCCGCAAGATATAACAGAAGTCTATGGCAAAGAGCAGCTTTCCCACAGGAAAGCTGCAGGTGCACTGCGTTGCATCCATGGCCTGGGTAAACCGCAGCACATCAGTGGGAAAGCATCCTTATGAGGGGCTCAGGATAGTAAGGGCTCATTTACATTTGCGGTTTCAGGGTGGCAAAACCCCATAGTTGTGATGTGTTTTACCACACACACCCAACCACTGGTGTAGCATCAGGGATCACAATGGTGACCCTGCCCCATGCTCCAGGGGGCCCTGTGTAGCCTCCCTGTCAGATTGTTTCACTCTTGGACCGGAGGGACGGCATATACAGGAACCAATCCTCTCCATTTTTATCCTGGAACCGCTGAATGCCGGCTTCTCCTCTCTCTCCCTCAGGCCTTCAGCAGCTACAGGAGGAAAATGTTCTTTGTGCTATTCAAAAAGTTTTGAAATTCTGAATCATTTCATTGTAGCCCACAACTGGTTACCAAATCACTTAAGTGGCCTGTGCTCTTCAAAAGCTTGATCATTCCTGTTCTAGAAGGTCCAACACTCCACCAATAACTGCATTATCATGCTGGACAAATTGATGCTCTTAAGGGTCATAATCACAGAGATCACTGTGTACCCTCTGCAATATGACATGTACTCGCATTTAGCTATTAAAGCATAGGGCTTGTTAAAATGTTACCACATTTGCAGATTAATAGAGATTGTCATTACAAGGCTGGTCCAGGATATTTGCCAAGTGGCCTTTGCCTATCACTTCTCATATGATAGTACTTTAGGAATGACCTGAGTGGCTGACATGTACTGACACCTGCAATAACAGTACAGAGATGCTGGTAATATGCTCCAGGGGATGCTAAATGCAGGCCTGAGGCCTCTCTAGATTTAGGTGCTTTAAATGTATTTGTTGGTGAACCGCCATGTCTATGCCATCTATAATGCTGAGATTACCATTTGTAGCAGTATCTGTATCCTTTTGTTCCACCTAGTTAACTGTGGCACCTTTTATAGAGGATCGGTCCATGTATGACTATACCTCTCCCAGTATAGTCCCTGTTCCCCTAGGTGTCTACTTCTTAATGTTTTGCACACTCCTCCATTAAAAAGGAGTTTCAGGGCTCTGGTTCGGATCTCTTCATGACTTCTCTGGCAGTTGTAATCTGTCCCTAGATTGTTCATAGCTTCACAATGAAAATATCCTAATTTTTCCAGCCCATGAGTATTTAACTTCCCTGGCAGTATGATTATTTCAGATTTTTGGTGCTGAAAACGGTACCATTATTTTGCATGGAAATATGTAGATTTTTTTTGCAGGCCTGTAATTTTTAGGAATAACTCACTGAAATCTGTCCGAACAATAGTAAACATCACTGATAGAATAAAACTTGAAACACGAAATCATAAATTATTATATATTATTTAATAAATAATCATATAAAATAATATAATAATACATTTAATTCAATAATATAATCAAACCAAAAACACCGAAATTTTAAATATAGCGCCAAGTTCGCACATCGCTGAGCAAAGTCGCAAAATTGTTTTCAGTGTCTGATGACGAATTTCCCCACAAATCATCACTCAATTCTGCAAGTGGTTCTGATTTACTATCGCTGTTCTCTAGGTGGTCTAAAACCGCTTTTGACCTAAAAGGATGCTTTTTGTACGCCATGGACTTTTCTAAGTTTCCAGACAGAAAGAACAGTCAAAATGCAGGCAGGGCACAGGACAAAGCACTAGGGACAAAATGTATGTGAAATGCTTTAAAACAGCAATGTTTTGCTATGTAATATTCATTTACAAAAAAATGACAGTTTTTTTAAAATGTTTAAATTTGCCGCCGGTTCCGGCCCTCGTACGTCCCGACGACACAGGGACCGGATGCCGGAATCGGCCGGAGGAGATGGCCGTGGACGCTGCAGGAGGGACATCGCAGGAGCGAAGGACAAGGTAAGCGCTGCAGGGACTCCCTGAGCAATGCCGCATGGTAAGCCCGAGTGTAGCTCAGGGATACCGCTTTTGGTACTGAAATTTCACCCCGAGTTACACTCGGGAATACCGCCAGGGAGGTTAGACGATGGGCCATTATAACCACATAAAGACTTATTCACACATGGGGTGAATTGTCATGCATTTCTCTGCCTATTCTAGAGCAGACAAGAATGCAAAGACATGAGAAAAATCTGTTATTTTAGTGGGAAGTATTGTGTTGCTGCATGCCTAGTTTTGGATGCATGAATATTTTATCATTTATTTTAAACAGTAGAGAGTAAACTATCAGGAACTCAACAAGTGGGTATTTGTACAACCCATGTTCCATTCTTTAAACATTGCCCTTTTAAACTGATAGCTACTTGCTGAGTTAGACAACTCTCACACTACTCTGCAGCAAAAATTTGGTAAAAGCGCATTTTTGCCGCATTTTAGATACGTTTCTGGTTGCCTGCACCTGTGAAAAATGGACATGTGACTCAAAAACGCACCAAAAAAATGCAAACCCAGTGCCTTTTTTTTTTATGCTTTTTTTTTTTTTTTTTTGAAAACCACAGCAAAGATGCTGCATGCAGGCCCTTTCACACCACTGTGCTGCAGGTGCAGTGCATTCTAAAGAGTCCCATAAGATTTAAAGGGAAACTTTTTTTTTTCTTGCAAGGTAAAAAAGCAGGAAAAACACATCACTATCGCTTATTATTGCTTATTTTCAAGCAAAGGGGTTACCTTTCTATTCTGAGTTTATGAGAGGTATATTGTCTAAAATATCATCATTTGCAGTTTTTTGGTTAAATCCTTGGATAACTTTTTTTTTTGTAGGCGGTTCACGGATCTTGCAAGTTCCTTCACTTCTTCACTCGAAGGAAAAGATTCTTGGCAGCCAGCTTAATCAACTTTACCACTCAACATGCATCCATGCGCCTTCTCTGGGTACTTCAGAATATTCCAGAGGTAAGTAGAAGATACCTGCACAAGTCTATGCTAGAGTTCGGTGGCTTTTGTCTAGTTTTGTTCAAATACATTGGGAGACGCTGAGCCATAATTTTGTGTTAAAAAAACAATCACACAAATATCTTTTTTTTTTTTTTTAGCCGTAAATGTTTTTAGCATCGAAATAAGCTAGGCAACTGTGCAATACTGCCAATATTCAGACACAGCCGGTGCTCATGTAGCCCACTGTATTATCGTTGGCTTAAAATACAGGCCATTTTTAAAGCATTGTGTCCCACATATAATAGTATCTAGATGTACACTAAAAGATGGAATTAAGTGTAAGCCAGCTCCGTTTGAGAGCCAGTGATTGCCACTGTTCTCTTTCCCATGTGTACTCATTTAAAGCTGAACTCTGGGAAGATATAAAAGACATAAATTAATATTAATACTTAACCTCCTTGGCGGTATTCCCGAGTGTAGCTCGGGGTAACATTTCAGTACCAAAAGCGGTAACCCCGAGCTACACTCGGGAATACCATGCGGCGCTGCTCCGGCATGTGTTCTTCACTTACCTTACCCTGCGCTCCCGCGATGTGTCCCCTGCAGCGTCCCCGTCCATCTCCTCCGGCCGATGCCGGCATCCGGCTTCTGTGTCCTGTCCCTGTGACGTCGGGACGTACGGGCGCTGCCGCCGCCGCCGGCGGCGGGAAATTTAAAAATTTTAAAAAATGTCATTTTTTTTTTTTTTCATTTTACACAGTAAAACATTGCTGTTTCAACCTATTTCACATACATATTGTCCCTAGTGTTTTGTCCTGCGCCCTGCCTGCATTTTGTCTGTTCTTTCTGCCTGGAAACTGAGAAATGTCCATGGCGTCCAAAAAGTGTCCCTTTAGGTCAAAAGCGGTTTAGATCAGCTAGAGAACAGCGATAGTCAATCAGAACCACTTACAGAATTGAGTGATAATGATTCGTGGGGGAAATTCGTCATCAGAAACTGAAAACGATTTTGCGACTGAGCTCAGCAATGTGCGAACTTGGCGCTCTATTTCACATTTCAGTGTTTTTGGTTTGATTATATTATTGAATTAAATTTTTTATTATTTTTATATTATTTTTATGATTATTTATTAAATTATAATTTATGATTTTGTGTTTCAAATTTTATCATACCCGGGATGTTTACTAGACTCTTGTTCGGACAGATTTCAGTGAGTTTTTCCTAAAAATTACAGCCTACAATAAAAAAAATACATATTTCCATGCAAAAAAATGGTACCGCTTTCAGCACCAAAAATCTGAAATAATCATACCGCCAGGGAGGTTAATACTTTATTAAAGGTTTCAATTGCAAGCCGTGTTAGTACCTGAATTTGACCTGGCATCAGCCTCTTCTTGTACTCCCTGTATAGCAGGGCAGTAGAGGAAGAAGCTCTACAGGTAGCGCACCTGTTCATGTGCTGACAAGAAGCATGCTGAGAAAGCAGAGTGACATTGAGATGCTCACCACTGTGCCACTTCTCTTTTCACTCTCCAGTCCCATGCTGGGAGGGTTCTGGATGACCTGGACACAGAGAAAATGCGTTGAATGGTGATAGTCATGCATTCAGCATAAATACTGGCCATCACACTGAGGACATCTGGTGGCAGAAAAATAGTATGGTGGGGTACATCTTTGGATTAAAAGTAATTATTATATTCTTCACCTTTTAACCGCCTCCCGCCCGCCAGTTAAGGAAATGACGGTCGGGCGGTGGTTCTCTCGTTCTGGGAGGACCTCATATGATGTCCTCCCACTGTAACCGCGCGTGCACACCCCCCAGGGTGGCGCAGCACAGTGATCGGTGGTGCTCTGTGTCCCTGGGACTCAGCGGATCACCGATCAGTGGAAAAAGTCGATGACTTCGGCTCTGTCATGTGATCAGCTGTGTCCAATCACAGCTGATCGCATATAAATAAGGAAATGCCGGTTATCGGCATTCCTCTCCTCACGAGCTGTCATGCTGACAGCTCGTGAGGAGAGGAGAGCCGATATTTGGCATTCCTCAGAGGGGACATGTACACTGATCATCAGGGCCTACCAGTGCACATCAATGCCACATATCAGTGCCCATCTGAGCTGCCTTTCAGTGCCAAATGTCAGTGCCGCCTATCAGTTCCATATATGAGTACTGCCTTTCAGTGCCCATCAGTGATGCCTGTCAATGCTCATCAGAGCCCATCACTGCAACCTCATTAGCACACATCAGTGAAGGAGAAAAATTACTCCTTTACAAAATTTTATAACAGAAACTAAGAAAAAAAATGTTTGTTTTTTTCAAAACTTTTTGTTTTTGGTTTGTTTAGCAAAAAATAAAAAAAACTAAGATGATTAAATACCACCAAAAAAAAGCTCTGTATGTCTCAAAACAATTATAAAAATGTCATATGGGTACAGTGTTGCATGACCGCGCAATTGACATTCAAAGTGCAACAGCGCTGAAAGCTGAAAATTTTGCCTGGGCAGGAAGGAGGTGAAAGTGCCTGGTAGACAAGTATTTATTTATTATTTATTTCAGGTACTTGTATAGCGCCGTCAATTTACGCAGCGCTTAACATATATATTGTACATTCACATCAGTCCCTAACCCTCAAGGGGTGTACAATGTAAGGTTCCTCACATTCATGCATACACATCCTACACTGTGTTCCACATTATTATGCAAATGATATTTTTTCATTTACCTAAATAATTGATGTAAATAACAGTCAGCATAATTCTCATGTTACACCTATTAAGAGTACAATTCACATTTTATTGAACAAACCTCCTAATAACAGTATTTTTTTTAAACATAAAAATCTTACAATGCACTGTTCCAAATTATTACGCACAGTAAATTTCAAAACACTTTATAGGTTGTAAAGAACTGAAAATTGTCATTTGTTGTGTTTGCAGCATATTTACTGAAATCAAAAGCTATTTCAATCAAACTTTTAACAACATTTAAACTTTTTAAACATTTTAACAGGTCACATTACATTGTAACATAGGACCCCTTATTTGATAGCAGCTTCACAAGTCTTGCATCCATTGAACTTGTGAGTTTTTGGACAGTTTCTGCTTGAATATGTTTGCAAGATGTGAGAATAGCCTCCCAGAGCTGCTGTTTGGATGTAAACTGCCTCCCAACCTCATAGATCTTTTGCTTGAGGATGCTCCAAAGGTTCTCAATAGGATTGAGGTCAGGGGAGGATGGAGGCCACACCATGACTCTCTCCTTTTTATCCCCATAGCAGCCATTGATGCAGAGGTATTCTTTGCAGCATGAGATGGTGCATTGTCATGCATGAAGATGATTTTATTACGGAAAGCATAGTTCTTCCTTCTGAACCAAGTTTGCTGCTATGTAATGGTATTTTAGCAGCTGCTCTCTTGATCCGATGCATGGATCTGGCAGAAATCTTCCTCAATGTGCTTTTATCTGCATGAACCCGTCTGTGCTCTGAATCAGCCATAAATCTCTTAATAGTGCGATGATCACGCTTAAGTTTTTTCGTGAAATATCTAATGTTTTCATACCTCGCCCAAGGCATTGAACTATTTCACTCTTTTCGGCAGCAGAGAGATCCTTTTTCTTCCCCATATTGCTTGAAAATGGTGCTCTGCTTAATAATGTGATACACCCTCCTTTAGTAGTTTTTCCTTAAATTGGGCTCACCTGCCAATCTAATTATCACAGGTGTCCGAGATTGTTTTCAGTGATCAAAAGAGCCCTGACACACAATGCCATCCATGAGTTACACTAAAAAACAAAATATTTCATCTTTGTGACACTTAAATAGAATTTGCATAATAATTTGGAACAGGGTGTAGGGCCAATTTAGACAGGATCCAATTAACCTAACAGCATGTCTTTGGAGTGTGGCCGGAAACCGGAGTACCCGGAGGAAACCCACGCAGACACAGGGAGAACATGCAAACTCCAGGCAGGTGGTCACATGGTTGGGATTCTAACCAACGACCCTAGTACTGCCAGGCAGAAGTGCCTAACCATTTAGCCACTGTACTGCCCATAGTAGTTAATCTAAAGATTTCCCTGGCCATTCATTTTATATATTATTTGTGGCTGACATTCTACTCTGTTTGAAAATATTTAATTCAGGAACATGTCAATCAGATATATAATATGCATAAAATACAGTATAATGTGCTGTTTTACATAAGACATACTTTCTCCAGTTTGGTTGGCACGGAAGTGTGTTAGTGGAAATAAATGTGACCCAGCATGCTGACAAAGGAGAGCGGAAGGTGTTATTGAATGTTGCATCCAGTGTCACACCATAAATAGAGAATTATCACAGAAGAGGTCTGCATAGAGAATTAGAACTGCACCTTCATATCAACCGCCTGAAGTTCTATAATAAAAGTGCCTAATAAGCGTGCACACAACTGCTTTAGGTATATGAATGCTCCGAGGAGGGTTTCTTCCCTGTGTGCATTCCGAGGCTAGTTTTTGAACTTGTCTGGAGTGAACCTGTGTATTTACATGCTGATGCCTACTATGTAATTACGTCCTGCCATTTTTTTTAAAAATAAGAGCTCTTATATACCTACATTCCTAATCATTTAAACTTCGTACATAGGGGTGGATTTACTAAAGGCAAATAGACAACACTTGCACTTATTTTCCCTAGAGCGAAGTAAATGTTGTAAAGCTATGCTGATTTCCATCATCCAATCATGTGCAAGCAAAAATGCTTTTTTTTTTTTTTTTTTTTTTTTAACTTTCCTTTTCCCTGATTGGGTGTTCTTTACAAAGTGAAGCTTTCCTACATTTACAGGGGTTAGACAAAAAAAAGTGAGACGCTACATGATTTGCAAGTTTGAAAGTGACAATATGTTTTGTGTTGAAAGGGGAAGTGATGTAACACTCTTTTGCTTCTGCTGTGTGATGAGACAGCTAGCTAACAGGTGGGAAGTCTCACTTTTGTCATTTACTGCATGTGCTTCTAGTAATGTGGTGTCATGTCGGAGATTACTGAGCTTCAAAGAGGGAAAATTGTTTGTGTCCCCTTAGCTGGTGCCTCTGTGAATGCAGTTGCCAATTTATTTGTGATGTCCTGAAGTACAGTATCCAAGGTTATGATGGCATATACAGTTTCTGGGAAAACGTCGTATGAGCAGCATAAGCGCAGTCGACATGGTCAACTACCGAAAAAGATAAAATGACATTCCGCAGGATTGGAGGACCCCCTGGTCACCAGGACTAGTGTCCCTATTGGAAGATTTCCCCTCTTTGACTTTTCTGGGGACAACCCAAAATTTGGGCTATTCTTTTACTTTCTCTTTCAGGACAAATAGAAGGTGCGGATCACAGACAGGTTTTTATTGCTAACAGGTGTTCTAATCCATCTCCACTCTGTGCAAAACTAAATAAAAAAAGTTTTGTCTTTAGTTATACTTTAAATCTGGCTCAACTGCTTGATCTATTTTTAAAGTCTTGGCTCAATAGTTCAATCTATTTTTAGAACATTGGTTCAACTGTTTGATCTATTTTTAGATCTTGGGCTGAGCAGCATGATCAATTTGAAATCCTTGGCTCAACCGTTCAATCTATTTTTAGATCTTGGGATCAACTGTTTTGAGTTATTTTAAATCCTGGCCCAACTATTTAAATATTTTTTTAGATTCTGGTCTCAACTGTCCGCTAGATCTTGGGCTTAGTTGTTTAAAGGGACATTAACCTAAAACTAAGGGGCACTGCCACAAATGTTTTTTTTTTTGGTCTGTTTCTTTTGGCTACATTTTACCATGGATGGATCAGAGGAGTTTCATATTAGTTGATTCCAGTCTTAAAAAGCCAAGCTATTGTTTGAGAAATGGGCACTTCCTGAATCTGGAAGTAGGCTTCCAAAACCGGAAGTGACCTTTTTAACACTTTCTTTTTTTTTTTCCATTTTAAAGCAGAACTATACTCACCTTTTATCCAGTACCATGGTGTCCTAGAGCTCCCCACCAGCCACCGTGGTGTTTGGCCGGATCAGCTGTCGGGTACCAATGCTTGTTCATTTTAATTGGCCTGTCCAAGATGTCACTCATTCATTCATATCAGCATTACCGAAATTTGCTTGCACAGCTCAGTGTACAGGGCCTACAGGCAGGTAATGGAACTTTAGTACAGGAGAGACTTCAGGTTGAATCACTAAGGCAGACTAACTGTGCACTTTGTAAGCACAGTTGCTCCAGAGTTTAGTAAATGAGGTGAAGCTTCACTTTGTAAGGAATGCCCAATCACATGCAAGGAAAATAAAACAAACAGCGTTTTTGCTTGCACATGATTGGATGATGGAAGTCATCAGTGCTTCCCTTATTTACTAAGCTCTGGAGCAATTGCACTTGCAAAGTTCAGTCTATTTGTCTTTTGCAAATCGGCCCCAGTGTGTAACCTGTGTCTGATCACGCCATCGTTGAAGTGCATACAGTGGCTTACACTGTGATTCATTTTTCTGTACTGGTTGGAATACTAATAAAGCTTCTGCACCTGTTATGCCTGCAGTGTTCTATCAACTGTACCTGACGTAAAATGTTGTCCATGGTAAGCTTCTGTTATTCTCTTTGATGCAATTCTATATTTTAGGTCCTTATCTCACAGAAGCATAGTGAATGGATGTCAGAGAGATCTCCAGGCACATGGGGATCCCAGAATTCTGATTAAAAAAAAAAAAAACCAAAACTAGGCAGTTTAATATATTTTAGTATATTTTTCTTTTTAAATCTGTCCTCTTTTTAGTGAAGTTGACTTTATCTTCCTCCACCCATTCAATGCATGTCACATACTTAAAGCCTTCCCAAAATGAAGAGCCAGTCATGTCCAACTCATACTGCATGTGCATTCATTCCTATAACTGGGTGTATACTCCCCTGGATGTCAGCTGTAGGAATGGAAGAGGTCAGAGGTGCACATGTTCAATAAGAGCTGTACCAAGCTGAGTCTTTTTATTCAAAGGCTGGCGAGACCACTTGGTGACAACGTCAGGCTCCGGGTTGAGTATAAGTATTTAGTTATGTGATTGTTGCCCTTTATATATGTATAAGTAATCCTTTTTGTTTTCTCTAGTCATTACTTTGAAAGCACATATCTTAATGTGAAACTATATAAAAGGGCAGACCTAACTTTCTGTTTTCTGTTTTCCTTGCAGGTACAGCAAGCAGCAGATGAAGGGAACTGTTGTTTCGGGACCATTGATACATGGCTGCTGTATAAACTCACAGATGGTGAGTAGTGTTTATATCAAGGTTGTGAGCAGCCCTGTCTAGTCCGTGGAATAATGTTCATGCCCTGCCATTACAAACTTTTCTTTTTTACTTATTGTGACAAAGAGGCAGGGTTTGATACCTCACTGGGACTTTGTTTTCCATAACCCTTGAATGGGGGTCCTCTTCCCCTGCACACACCCCCCCCCCCCTTCCCTTTTCCCCATCGAAGTCCTGCACTGTCAGCCAAGGCTTTGCTGTGGGCTGAACTTCTGGCTTAATCTCTGTTGTGTAAATACTTCATAAACTGCATTCCTATAGAGCAGGGGTTTTGAATTAAAATTTACGGAGGTCTGGTCAGCAAAATTTCCTTCCAGCAGAGGTCCGAATCTCGTTAGCAATATAACACATCACATTCCCCCAGTACATTATCATCTTTAGCGTACCTTTCACACTGTAGTGCCCCTTAACACAACACAGTGCCCCTAACATAACACAGTGCCCCTTTTTTAATGCAAGCCTTCCCCTGCATAGTCCTATGGTACCTTAGGTAGAGCAGAGGCACTAATCTTTCTGGGGTGTTCTCTCCTGGGCCTCCAGCCCTCCACCGATGTCATCCTCATAGTGGGTGGGGGTGGGAAAAGCTGCAAATCGAGACTGAGGGGCGGGAGCTGCCCAAGTTATTATGTTAACAAGTGGGCGATTGCCTGGCTTGCTGATATGAAAAGAATCCCACTTTCTGTCTCGAGCTGCAGAGAGCGGAAGTCTTTACATATTAACAAGCTGGGTAATCACCAGCTTCCGCCACTCAGTCCCGATCTGCAGCTACTCACACCCCGCCCACTGTGAGGATGACATCTGCGGCTGAGTGAGAGGCCTGGAAGAGGACACCCAGCCGTGGCAGTGGCATGGCTGCGGTCTGGACAGGACTGTCCCTCGTTCCGGACCGCGGTCTACCATATAGTGACTACTGCTATAGAGAATCCACCATGGACCAGTGTCACTAAAATGCTGATGTTCTGTTTTTGTGGATTCTACATAGGAATGGAAGGATGATGGCTGCCATCACTGAAAGTATTTTAGATAGAAAGAGAATATATTCACCACAGTTAAGGATAGCAGTAGAGACTTTTTTTTCAGGTTAAAGGACCCCCTTTATCTTAGGTCTTTGTTAGAGGTATGGAAATAGTCAAGAGCAGCCACTCAGAAATTGACTGAAGGGCACATATGATTTGGTTGCTACAGGATGCAGCATTTTCTGTATGCACTATTATGATAAATATGTCCCTAATATGTGAAATCACATTTGTTCTTTTAGGCCAGAATTTTAAGCCCATGTGATAAGTGACATCCATGCAGATGTCATTTCTCACAGTGGTAATAGAAGGAGGAGTCCAAATACCAGTAGTGTTGCAGGCTTTTGCAGGCTTTTGCTCAAGTTTTTATATATCAAACACCATACTGATATGCTCATTTTAGAAATTTAGGATTTTTTATTACTAAATATTTGGGGCATGAGCTATGTCTTTTCTACGCTGATTAGGGTCCGTTCGCACTTGTCCATTTTTGGCAAATGCATTGTTTTTTAAATAAATGAGAACACATCAACATATGCCAGTTTGCAAGATAATTTACATTGTAATGCACATTAACGTGCATTTTGAATTCCCTCTCTCCCTTGCTGTCCCTCCCTCCCATTGAACTGAATGAGGCTGCTCTATAACTGAAAATCAAATGCTTGGCTCACAGTTGTGGCACGGTCCTGCAATGTAATATTGCCATTTGGCAAATAAAAAAAAAAATTAAGTAGGATTTTTTTTTTTTTAATTACACTAAAACAGAGATAAAATGTGCCTAAAGGCTGTCATATACGGCTCAAATTTCACTGATTCAATGACTTTCGGCACCACCTGGCTCAACCAAATTTAATTGGAAAATTGACAGAGGGGACAACGTCTCCAATCAGATGCATTGACTGTTCGGGTATTCTGAAAACATTCTATCAGAATATAATAGACAGGTGAGCTTCCCCCGTTAGCACATTTTAGCATGGATGGGGGGGAATGTGCTTGATTTCTTAAATCTTTAAAGCTGGCCATTGATGACTGATCTGATTAACCGGTTCCTCGTCGCCCTATAGCAGAAATACTGCTACAAGGCTGCACAGGTGCGCAAAATCGTTTGTGTATATGTATGTGTGATTTTGCAGTTCTGGGTAGGGGGGCGTGCATGCCTTACCCGCACCGCCATTTGCGGCCTCGGCTGTCAATCACCGGGTCCCAGCCGGTGATTACTCGCCGGCACCCAGTGATCGCCGAGTATCTCCGACAGGAGGGAGACCTGTGTATAAACAACACAGATCTCCCCGTGTCAGCTCTTGCACACTGCTTTGTATGGCTCTTACATAGCACATCCATACAAAGCTGTGTGCTTACAGTGAAGTACACACACAGCCAACATAGTGAAGCAGCACACAGTTAACCCTTTGATCGCCCCAGATGTTAACCCCTTCCTGCTCAGTGTCGGTGCTTTTTATTAGCACTGATCACTGTATTGGTGTAACTGGGGATGTCAGTGACACCAAGTCCATTCCCCCCCAGTGTCAGAATGCCCGCCGCAGTCCCGCTATAAGTCGCTGATCGCCGCCATTACTAGTAAAACAACAAAAAAAAAAGACACGTAACAGAATACATTTTGGCCTAAATTTCATGACAAAATTTTTTGATTTTTTTTTTAATTTACTGGACATGTTTAATAGCAAAAAGTAAAAAATACTGGTTTTTTTTTTGTTGTTTTTTTTTACCCTCAAAATTGTTGGTCTTTTTTTGTTTATAGCACAATAAAAAAAACACACAGGCGATCAAATACCACCGAATGAAAGCTCTATTTGTGGGGAAAAAGGACATAAATTTAATTTGGGTGCAACGTTGCATGACTGCGCAATTGTCAGTTAAAATAACGCAGTGCCGTAACACAAAAAATGGCCTGGTCAGGAAGGGGAGTAAATGCTCTGGAGGGCAAGTGGTTAGAAAGACTGAATGGATTGCCCCATCTACATACTTGAGGTGGATGAAGAAATCCTCCCTTCTGAGTTATTATATTCTGATAGTGGGACCCCTCCTCTGTCTGAATACACTGATCAGCCCCGCATGCACTGAACAAGCGAAAATTTACCAACAGTCCCGTTCAAGAGGAGTCAGTTATTAGATCAACTTCCTCTTGAACAAGAATTACCATAGATTAATCAAAATTTGGTCAGTCCCTGGTGAACTGGCCACATTTCTATCTATCTATGGTCCGCTTAAATGTATGCCTTGCCTGAAGCTCACCATACAAATTGCAATGTAATTGTACAATCTCCTTTTTAGATCTACCAACAACTATGTACTACAAGGGCCTGTCTGACTGAATACAAATTGATTGGACAGATTAGAAAGGTCCTTGTACGACATCGTTTTGGTAAATCCTAAACTGTACAAAAATTGTACGGTCAGGTTTTATAACGTGTATGGTGAGCCTAAGTGTGTGTATGTAACCCCTAATAACATTCTAATGATGAAAGATGATTATGCCAATAATTGCACCAACATTTTATTACTTCAAAATACACAGTGCTGTAAAATGTGCAAAAAAACCCCCCCTCTGCATTAAAGAGTACCTCCACTTTTGTTGAGAAAAAAATACACCCCCCCCCCCCAAGTGATCTATGTACATTGCAACAATTTTAACACACTTTGTTGCAGAGTCCTACCTTTTGGTATTCTGAAGAAAGAGCTGTTTGTCTGTGTCCATGTGCAGAGTGAATATGTATGGGAGTGCCTTTCTAATTATCAATCAGCTGTTGCACCTGCAGGGCACTGATGAGAAAAGCTGCAAGGTCGGCATCCCTTTACACAAACTTTCCCTTTGGAAGTATCTCACCGAAAATGACATTTGTGTTGCAGGGGATGCCTGAAATTTGATTTGTATCTTAGTGCAGACTTCTGGGAAGATCAGTGAATCAATCACTCAAGCAGGGAGTGATGTTTCTTGGGGGGCACTTTGTACACCATCTGTGTGCAGAACACCTCCAGGTAGCCATACATTTTACAGAAAATGACTGCACTGGAGATTGAAAAGGAAAGGTCATTTTTAATAACATTTAACTACAATATGACTTTGCAATTGTATAGGCTATATTATTATTTTTTTTATTTGCTATTTTTTTTCCCCCGTGAAAGTGGAGTTGCCCTTTAAAACTACTGTGTGAAAACGAATCATCCTGAGTAATGTATGCAGCATCTGTACAATAGCCTTTATGAGATGTCGCGGGTATGACTGTCATACAGAGGACAGGTGAAATGACCCAGCTGAAACACTGAATTAGAGTTTTTATACTCCTGCTATTTATTTCTGAAAGAGTTTCTTTACATCCAAAATGTAAGCTTTTGCAAGTACTGTATATAAAGCAAGGGAAAAAAACCTGTGGCCCTCTATAAAACGGAAATCCACTTTTTGTTTTTTTTCTTTTGTTTAATGCATTTGTTTTTAATTTTTTTTGCATTAAATATTCATAATGAGCGTCATCTGGCTGTTGAACTTGTCCAGATGGTAGAGATGCTTGTGCTAACCCCTGCTGAGTTCTTTTCTGGAAATGCTGGAAGGGCACAGATAATGAATCATTGGAGATGCAGCACACATCCCATTCATTAATATCCAAACCAAGACAAATAGCCCACGAAGAAAAAAATGATAGCAGCCTCTCCCTGTACGAAGGGTCACTTTACCATCTGTCCATGTGCATGGTGTTCCGGCCCATTCAGCCTTTGTGTAATGCTGTGGAACAGATTGGGCACCACGTGTGGGGAGAAACAGCTGTCTTCTTTCTTCACATTACAGTAGAATCTCTGTCTTGTCTTCTTGTTTAGAATCATCTGGATGTTAAACAGGAGGATTCAGTGCTTGATTCCTCAAATAAGGCATAGGCAAGTAGTTTATTGTTGATAGAAATATACTCTGTTGGAACTGCATTACATAAATCTAAACCCAAAGCATTTTTTCCAGGTCTGTGTTTTTTTTCCAGTTCCAGATGAAGTGGTGAGGGGTTAGAACAGCAATGGGCAAACTACGGCCCGGCGGACATTTTAATCCGGCCCGCGGAGCGTGATACTGTCAGGATGGCTGTCAGGATGTGTGTAGGCGGGGCAGCGTGACGAACACGAGGGGAGCTAGGCTCCTCTCACAGTCCACCCTGAAGACCGGTGTACCATGAAAATCTGTCTCCTATGAGGATCTGTCCCCCTCGACGTATCTGCGCATGTGCCGGAGATCGCCGATCGGCTGCTAATGCCTGAAACTGGCTCATGCGCAGATACGTCGAGGGGGACAGATCCTCATAGGAGACAGATTTTCATGCTACACCGGAACGGCGCGGGAACACGGCGAGAGGAACGCGCGGAGCAAAGGCAAGGGAATTGACACAGGGGGGACTTAATATGGGGGATGAATTAATATGGGGAATTAATTACTATATGGGGGATGAATTACTATGGGGGGTGAATTACTATAGGGAGGATGAATTACTATGGGGGATGAATTACTATATGGGGGATGAATTACTATATGGGGGATGAATTACTATATGGGGGATGAATTACTATGGGGGATGAATTACTATATGGGGGATGAATTACTATATGGGGGATGAATTACTATGGGGGATGAATTACTCTATGGGGGATGAATTACTATATGGGGGGTGAATTACTATGGGGGATGAATTACTATGGGGGATGAATTACTATATGGGGGGTGAATTACTATGGGGGATGAATTACTATGGGGGATGAATTACTATGGGGGATGAATTACTATATGGGGGGTGAATTCCTATGGGGGGTGAATTCCTATGGGGGGTGAATTCCTATGGGGAATGAATTACACTATGGGGAATGAATTACACTATGGGGGATGAATTACACTATGGGGGATGAATTACACTATGGGGGATGAATTACTATATGGGGGATGAATTACTATGGGGGATGAATTACTATATGGGGGGTGAATTACTATATGGGGGGTGAATTACTATATGGGGGATGAATTACTATATGGGGGGTGAATTACTATGGGGGGTGAATTACTATGGGGGGTGAATTACTATGGGGGGTGAATTACTATGGGGGGTAAATTACTATGGGGGGTGAATTACTATGGGGGGTGAATTACTATGGGGGATGAATTACTATGGGGGATGAATTACACTATGGGGGATGAATTACACTATGGGGGATGAATTACACTATGGGAGATGAATTACACTATGGGGAATGAATTACTATATGGGGGATGAATTACTATATGGGGGATTAATTACTATATGGGGGATTAATTACTATGCTTACTATGGGGGAATATTACTATACTTACTATGGATGACACATACACATCATTCATCTACTCTTGGTCCGGCCCCCGGGTCCAATATATGAACCCATTGCGGCCCTCAAGTCAAAAAGTTTGCCCACCCCTGGGTTAGAACCTGTGTCAGGTTTTGCTTGCTGATTGTCCCAGTTAGGTAGATTGTCCTGGTGATCACTGTCACAGGGAGTGAAAGGAGAGAGGATCCAACATTTTGTGTTATCACTGGAACTGCAGTAGAAAGAAGTAAAAAAGGGGCACTTCCATTTAATTTTCTTTTAATAGAGAGATTACCTATAAGTTCCTATTGTGCCTACATCAACACCCCCCCCCCCCCATGGGACACAGATCTTCTTTTATTTACTTTTATTAAGCTTTAGATTTGCTTTAGGGCTCACTCACCCCAGCATTGTCCTGCGTAACCGCAATGCAAGACAGGGCAATCTGCAATATGTGCTGAAAAGTGTACCACACGCAGTGCACTGCATCATACTGCACTGCAGTTGCTAGGACTGAGTAGTGCTTTGTCAAGATTGCTGTGTTACAACCGTGATTCACCACAGAGCGACACAGGAAATCATTTTTACCTGTGGCCATCAAATTCTATAATTTTTCTCTAAGTGCTGAATGTGAGGATTTATTCTGGTCTATGATCTAGATTTTTATGTAGTTTTTATATTATGTTGTTATTAAGTCAACTTTGAATTTTGGGTAATGCTAGAGAAAGTGGTGTGCGATTTTGCTTTTTGGTAGTCTGTTATTCTGTTATTTTTCAGTCTGTGTTATTTATTCTATGTAGTATTTTAATTGGATGTTATGGTTTATTAGAGCATAGTATTCATTTTGTTTTATTTGGTATTGCTGTTATTGGTCATTTCATTGTTGTGTCTTGTTTCCATTTGTTTTTGTGATTGTGTTGTCTTCGTTGAATGTAATTGTTTCTTCACTGCACTCGCACATCACCAGCAGCTGACTTCTAACGCTGCTGGCGTGAACAGACCCTTAAAGTGGTTCCAAAGTCAAACTGTTTTATATCGCAATGCATTCCTTGCATGAACGCCTTAACCCCCCGGTCATATCAAGCCTGCCTTTGAAATAGTGCAACTTCACTGTAAGTCACACGATTTCAAAGTCGGGTGAGATGCCGATTTGAGGTGCAATTTGCAAGACATCTGACACAGATGTCTATGCAAATCACACCAAAAGTAGTGCATGTACTACTTTAGAAAGCGGTGTGACTCCGACCAAGTCGGAACCGCACCGATTTGACCGCTCTAATTGTGGACAGTAGGGTGCGACTTGGCATACGACTTGCAAATCGCATGCCAAGTCGCACCTGATGTGACCGGGGTGTTAAGTAAGTGCCTCCCAACCTTTTCAGAAGTTTCTGATGCCAGGAGGCAGGGCAGGGTTTCTGATCATGTGAAAGCTGTGATTGGCTGTCACAACAGGCACATGATCCAAGTAGAGATCAGGAGCTTTCTGTTAGACGCCGGTAAGTGCGCTCTCTCGGCACAGCTCTGTTTGCCTTCTGGTATGCATATATGCGGCTTCTCGCCGTTAAGGCCCACCCACTGAGAGGCCGCATTTATTACTGTCATCCCGAAGAGGTTTAAGCATAACTAAAGGCAAAACTCTTTTTTTTTAGTTTTGGATAGAATGGAGATGGATTAGAAAGCCTGTCAGTTTCTATAGCTGTCTAGGTCCCCGTTTGGGAGATTCACCCTCTGCATTTGTCCTGTTTTACCATTATAATTAAAAGTGAAAGAAAAGTAATAAAGGGGAAATCATCCAATGGGGACACTAGTTCTGGTGACCTGGGGGTACCCAAGAATTTCCCTTAATTTGCCAGGATTTCCTCCCACTTCCTGTTTTATCTATGGGACAGGAAGTGAAGGAAAATCTCTACGATGGGACACAGATGACAAAAAAAAAAATGTGACCAAGGTTTTAACCTTCCCTTTCCCTATCCAAAATGAAAAAAAAAAGTTTTATAGTTCTAATTTAAGGTAAATAAACGTCCCCACTAACTGTTCCCCCTATCCCACAACACTTAGCTGAGTCCTGTAACTGATCCAGTTGTCTCAGCTGTAGCACCACTCCCCAGCAGCGTATTTACTGCAAGGCATACAAGGCGTTTGCCTAGGGCGGCAATTTTCAGGGAGGGCGCCGCCCCCTTGAAGGGACACACGTACCAGAGAGGGGACCTGGTGAGGCTCTGCCATGTAATCCAAGGACACGTTAAAGTGTTACTAAACCCACAATATTAAAATCAGTCTGTATTTGCAGTAAAGCATGCTTGTTATACTCACTTAGGAACCTAAGGGGTTAATCGTCCGCATTGTGTAAAAAGGCTGTTTGATCCTGTCTTCTCTGATCCTCCCCTTCCACAGTCCCCAATCCATCTGCTGATTGATCATGTGCAGCTTGCCCCCAAGGCTCTGTTTGGTGTGTATTTTGTTTTCTTGGGAGGGTGCATGTGATCAGCACAGGGCCAATCAGCACTGTCCAGACAGAGATTCAGGGGTCGTGCAGCCTCATAGGACAATCAGTGGAGAATGAAAACTCCTCCTACAAGCTTTAACCAATGCTCTGATGGACACGGACAGAAGTCACAAGACTGCTCTAACTGCTGATCAGAAAAGGTATTTAGCAGTTTATATTTACTAAAATAATTAAATTTCCATGTTCTATGTGTGCAGTGGCAGGGCCCGGGTGGGAGAGGGGGGAAGAACCCTCTTCATTTGCTGACATAGGATGTTAGTCTTGTGAACTCCCAGGAGCTATTCATCCCTTTGCACAGGATCAGGCTGGCTGCCATAGGCTTACATTTCAGGGTTCTCTGCGATCTGGCAGGTAGGTGTAGAAGTGTAGTTTATTGCAGAAGAGATATTGCGTGTCTCTTCTGCTGTAAAAACCTGCCTGCTCAGTTACAGTGGAATCTTTAGTTCCATTTTAAGATTGTTCTGTAATGTTGTTATATCAAAGGATACTTCATGAGATCATAGCCAGACTCTGTTTTCTCGTTTTGCAGTTCTACACAATGGTTACGCCTTTCTGCATTTAGGCTTGCATCAACCGACTGATTGCAATCACTCTGGCTGTGGGGGGTATTTTATCCCAAAAACTTGTTTAGAAAGGAGGCTGGTGAGGTTGAGTCAAATACTGCAATCTATATATTTACCTTAGTAACATTTTTACCCTATTACTTTGCTCATTTCGCCCCCTCTCTTCCTGGCTAGTGTTTGTGTATTAATTTATACAATATCACAGGCGTACCTCGGTTTACAAACACCTCGGTTAATGTAATTTTTGGTTTACAAATGAAAATAATGGCTCGGTGTATGAATTTTTTTTTTTTGCAATATGAACGGATTAATTGGTTTTCAATGCATTTACAAAAATTTTTTAGAATAGTGTCCCTTTATGCCTTTAAAATGGACTTTTCTAAAGAGTTTTGAACAGATAAAAAAAAAAAAAAAAAGTCTTTTACACTTTTTTTTCTGACCTCTGGAACGGATTAATTGGTGTTCAATGCACTCCTATGGGAAACTGTGTTTTTTAGGTTTACAAATTTTTTGCAATATGAAAAGTCCCGCAGAACGAATTAAATTTGTAAACCGATGTACGTGTGTGTGTATATATGCACACACACACACCTTGACTAATGCTCCAGTTCCAGCTGAAGAAAAACAGCCCCAAAGCATGATTCTGCCACCACCATGCTTCACTGTGGGTATGGTGTTCTTTTGGTGATGTGCAGTGTTGTTTTTGCACCAAACATATCTTTTGGAATTATGGCCAAAAAGTTCAACCTTGGTTTCATCAGACCATAACAGATTTTTCCATATGCTTTTGGGAGACTTTAGTTTTCTTTTTGCAAAATTTAGCCAGGCTTGGATGTTTTTCTTCCTAAGAAAAGGCTTCCGTCTTGCCACTCTACCCCATAGCCCAGAAATATGAAGAATACAGGAGATTGTTGTCACAGCCAGTACTTGCCAGATGTTCCTGCAGCTCCTTTAATGTTGCTGTATATCTAATGCCTTGGAAATTCTTTTGTACCCTTCTCCTGACCTTTTAACAATGAGATCCCTCTGACGCTTTTGAAGCTCTCTGCGGACCATGGCTTTTGCTGTAGGATGCGACTAAGAAAATGTCAGGAAAGACCTACAACAGCTGAACTTTATTTGGGGTTAGTCAAAGGCACTTTAAAAAATGATAGGCGTGTACTGACTTCTGTTTTTAACATGGTTTTGAATGTGATTGCTTAATTCTGAACCCCGCTACATCCCCAGTTATAAGAGGGTGTTCACACTTATGCAATCACATTATTTATTTTAGTTTTTTCTGTTTATCTGTTTACTCCCCCCCCCCCCCCCCCCCTCCATAAAAGATTTCAGTTTGTCTTTCAATTGAGGTGTACAGTTTATAGGCCACATTAAAGGTGGAAAAAGTTCTGAAATTCTTTCTTTGTCTAATTTTTTTACACCACAGAAACCTGACATTTTATCAGGGGTGTGTAGACTTTTTATAGTGTGTGTGTGCGTGTGCGCTTCAGTCCACCCATCACCACCAGGTTGCACCTCAGACTGTCCAGGAGCTCAGATATATATGTATGTGTATATTTCTTTATATATATATATAATATTACAAAAATCTACTGCTCAAAATAATTAAAGGACCACTCTGAAAACACATCAGATCTCAATGGGGAAAAATATCAAGCTGGGTATCTATACTGATATGGACTGGGGGCATGCTCCTAATTCCTAATGATACAATGGATGGTGTCCTGGGGTATTTCCTCCCTGATCTGGACCAAGGCATCACTGAGCTCCTGGACAGTCTGAGGTGCAACCTGGCGGCGTTGGATGGACCGAAACATGATATCTCAGAGGTGTTCTATTGGATTTAGGTCAGATGAGCATGGGGGCCATTCAGTGGTATCAATTCCTTCATCCTGCAGGAACTGTCTGCATACTCTCGCCACATGAGGCCAGGCATTGTCGTACATCAAGAGGAACGCAGGACCCACTGCACCAGCGTAGGGTCTGACAATGGGTCCAAGAATTTCATCCCGATACCTAATGGCAGTCAGGGTGCCATTGTCAAGCCTTTAGAGGTCTGTGCATCCCTCCATGGATATGCCTCCCCAGACCATCACTGATCTACCACCA